>NW_027552488.1:0-82911 GCF_045843805.1 Urocitellus parryii | reverse complement strand
AGACTGACGAGAATCACTTTCATTGAAAGGGGTTGAAAAGCTTCCAAAAAACTACGAGTTTCCGGAAATCTCAGCAAACATTTTTTCACCCAATCTTAAAGATACTTCCATTTAATAATCAGTACACCAATCCCACTTGGCTCACCAAATTTCGTTCTTCTAGTTTAAACCCTTCGTTTGCAGTAACCGTTTTCATGTTTAGGTTTCACTCTGTTTTCTCCTATATGGATACATGTAGTTGGAACTCTAAATGAAACACGGTTTGTGCTAGCTCTATGAAACTTGGCACAATAATGTAGTTCCAAGTTCTATCGCTTTGGTTTGTGTCCTATTGAAGTAGCCCCAAGCAGAGACTGACGAGAATCACTTTCATTGAAAGGGGTTGCAAGTCTTCCAAAAAACTACGAGTTTCCTGAAATCTCAGCAAACATTTTTTCACCCCATCTTGATGATACTTGCAGGAAATGATCAGTACACCAATCCCACTTGGCTCACCAAATTTCGTTCTTTTAGGTTAAACCGTTCGTTTGCAGTAACCGTTTTCATGTTTAGGTTTCACTCTGTTCTCTCCTATATGGATACATGTAGTTGGAACTCTAAATCAACACGGTTTGTGCTAGCTCTTTGAAACTTGGCACAATAATGTAGTTCCAAGTTCTATAGCTTTGTTTTGTGTCCTATTGAAGTAGCCCCCACTCAGAGACTGACGAGAATCACTTTCATTGAAAGGGGTTGCCAAGCTTCCAAAAAACTACGAGTTTCGTGAAATCTCAGGAAACATTTTTTCACCCAATCATGGTGATAATTGAAGGTAATGATCAGTACACCAATCCCACTTGGCTCACCAAATTTCGTTGTTCTGGGTTAAACCGTTCATTTGCAGTAACCGTTTTCATGTTTAGGTTTCACTCTGTTTTCTCCTATATGGATACATGTATTTGGAAATCTAAATCAAACACGGTTTGTGCTAGGCTCTTTGAAACTTGGCACAATAATGTAGTTCCAAGTTCTATCGCTAAGGTTTGTGTCCTATTGAAGTAGCCCCAAGCAGAGACTGTCGAGAATCACTTTCATTGAAAGGGGTTGCCAAGCTTCCAAAAAACTACGACTTTCCGGAAATCTCAGCAAACATTTTTTCACCCAATCTTGATGATACTTGCAGGGAATGATCAGTACACCAAACCCACTTGGCTCACCAAATTTCGTTCTTCTAGGTTAAACCGTTCGTTTGCAGTAACCGTTTTCATGTTTAGGTTTCACTCTGTTTTCTCCTATATGGATACATGTAGATGGAACTCTAAATCAAACACGGTTTGTGCTAGGCTCTTTGAAACTTGGCACAATAATGTAGTTCCAAGTTCTATCGCTAAGGTTTGTGTTCTATTGAAGTAGCCCCAAGCAGAGACTGACGAGAATCACTTTCATTGAAAGGGATTGCCAAGCTTCCATAAAACTACGAGTTTCCGGAAATCTCAGCAAACATTTTTTCACCCAATCTTGATGATACTTGCAGGTAATGATCAGTACACCAATCCCACTTGGCTCACCAAAATTCGTTCTTCTAGGTTAAACCGTTCCTTTGCAGTAACCGTTTTCATGTTTAGGTTTCACTCTGTTTTCTCCTATATGGATACATGTAGTTAGAACTCTAAATCAAACACGGTTTGTGCTAGCTCTTTGAAACTTGGCACAATAATGTAGTTCCAAGTTCCATCTCTATGGTTTGTATCCTATTGTATTACCCAACAGAGACTGACGAGAATCACTTTCATTGAAAGGGGTTGCCAAGCTTCCGAAAAACTACGAGTTTCCGGAAATCTCAGCAAACATTTTTTCACCGAATCTTGATGATACTTTCAGGGAATGATCAGTACACCAAACCCACTTGGCTCACCAAATTTCGTTCTTCTAGGTTAAACCGTTCGTTTGCAGTAACCGTTTTCATGTTTAGGTTTCACTCTGTTTTCTCCTATATGGATACATGTAGATGGAACTCTAAATCAAACACGGGTTCTGCTAGGCTCTTTGAAACTTGGCACAATAATGTAGTTCCAAGTTCTATCGCTAAGGTTTGTGTCCTATTGAAGTAGCCCCAAGCAGAGACTGACGAGAATCACTTTCATTGAAAGGGGTTGCCAAGCTTCCAAAAAACTACGAGTTTCCGGAAATCTCAGCAAACATTTTTTCACCCAATCTTGATGATACTTGCAGGTAATGATCAGTACACCAATCCCACTTGGCTCACCAAAATTCGTTCTTCTAGGTTAAACCATTCCTTTGCAGTAACCGTTTTCATGTTTAGGTTTCACTCTGTTTTCTCCTATATGGATACATGTAGTTAGAACTCTAAATCAAACACGGTTTGTGCTAGCTCTTTGAAACTTGGCACAATAATGTAGTTCCAAGTTCCATCTCTATGGTGTGTATCCTATTGAAATACCCAAAGCAGAGACTGACGAGAATCACTTTCATAGAAAGGGGTTGCCAAGCTTCCGAAAAACTACGAGTTTCCGGAAATCTCAGCAAATATTTTTTCACCGAATCTTGATGATACTTGCAGGGAATGATCAGTACACCAAACCCACTTGGCTCACCAAATTTCGTTGTTCTAGGTTAAACCGTTCGTTTGCAGTAACCGTTTTCATGTTTAGGTTTCACTCTGTTTTCTCCTATATGGATACATGTAGATGGAACTCTAAATCAAACACGGTTTGTGCTAGCTCTTTGAAACTTGGCACAATAATATAGTTCCAAGTTCTATCGTTATGGTTTGTGTCCTATTGAAGTAGCCCCAAGCAGAAGCTGACGAGAATCACTTTCATTGAAAGGGGTTGCCAAGCTTCCAAAAAACTACTAGTTTCCTGAAATCTCAGCAAACATTTTTTCACCCAATCTTGATGATACTTGCAGATAATGATCAGTACACCAATCCCACTTGGCTCACCAAATTTCGTTCTGTTAGGTTAAACCGTTCGATTGCAGTAACCGTTTTCATTTTTAGGTTTCACTCTGTTTTCTCCTATATGGATACATGTAATTGGAACTCTAAATCAAACACGGTTTGTGCTAGCTCTTTGAAACTTGGCACAATAATGTAGTTCCAAGTTCTATCGTTATGGTTTGTGTCCAATAGAAGTAGCCCCAAGCAGAGACTGACGAGAATCACTTTCATTGAAAGGGGTTGCCAAGCTTCCAAAAAACTACGAGTTTCCTGAAATCTCAGCAAACACTTTTTCACCCAATCTTGATGATACTTGCAGGTAATGATCAGTACACCAATCCCACTTGGCTCACCAAATTTCGTTCTTCTATGTTAAACCGTTCGATTGCAGTAACCGTTTTCATGTTTTGGTTTCACTCTGTTTTCTCCTATATGGATACATGTAGTTGGAACTCTAAATCAAACACGGTTTGTGCTAGCTCTTTGAAACTTGGCACAATAATGTAGTTCCAAGTTCTATCGCTATGGTTTGTGTCCTATTGAAGTAGCCCCAAGCAGAGACTGACGAGAATCACTTTCATTGAAAGGTGTTGCCAAGCTTCCAAAAAACTACTAGTTTCCGGAAATCTCAGCAAACACTTTTTCACCCAATCTTGATGATACTTGCAGGTAATGATCAGGACACCAATCCCACTTGGCTCACCAAATTTCGTTCTACTAGGTTAAACCGTTCGTTTGCAGTAACCGTTTTCATGTTTAGGTTTCACTCTGTTTTCTCCGATATGGATACATGTAGTTGGAACTCTAAATCAAACACGGTTTGTGCTAGGCTCTATGAAACTTGGCACAATAATGTAGTTCCAAGTTCTATCACTATGGTTTGTGTCCTATTGTAGTAGCCCCAAGCAGAAGCTGACGAGAATCACTTTCATTTAAAGGGGTTGCCAATCTTCCGAAAAACTACGTGTTTCCGGAAATCTCAGCAAACATTTTTTCACCCAATCTTGATGATACTTGCAGGGAATGATCAGTACACCAATCCCACTTGGCTCACCAAATTTCGTTCTTCTAGGTTAAACCGTTCGTTTGAAGTAACCGTTTTCATGTTTAGGTTTCACTCTGTTTTCTCCGATATGGTACATGTAGTTGGAACTCTAAATCAAACACGGTTTGTGCTAGCTCTTTGAAACTTGGCACAATAATGTAGTTCGAAGTTCTATCGCTATGGTTTGTGTCCTATTGAAGTAGCCCCAAGCAGAGACTGACGAGAATCACTTTCATTGAAAGGGGTTGCCAAGCTTCCAAAAAACTACGAGTTTCCGGAAATCTCAGCAAACATTTTTTCACCCAATCTTGATGATACTTGCAGGTAATGATCAGTACACCAATCCCACTTGGCTCACCAAATTTCGTTCTTCTAGGTTAAACCGTTCGTTTGCAGTAACCGTTTTCATGTTTAGGTTTCACTCTGTTTTCTCCTATATGGATACATGTAGTTGGAAATCTAAATCAAACAGGGTTTGTGCTAGCCCTTTGAAACTTGGCACAATAATGTAGTTCCAAGTTCTATCGCTATGGTTTGTGTCCTATTGAAGTGGCCCTAAGCAGAGACTGACGAGAATCACTTATATTGAAAGGGGTTGCCAAGCTTCCAAAAAACTACGAGTTTCCTTTTCATCAGGCAAACATTTTTTCACCCAATCTTGATGATACTTGCAGGTAATGATCAGTACACCAATCCCACTTGACTCACCAAATTTCGTTCTTCTAGGTTAAACCGTTCGTTTGCAGTAACCGTTTTCATGTTTAGTTTTCACTCTGTTTTCTCCTATATGGATACATGTATTTGGGAACTCTAAATCAAACACGGTTTGTGCTAGCTCTTTGAAACTTTGCACAATAATGTAGTTCCAAGTTCTATCTCTATGGTTTGTGTCCTATTGAAGTAGCCCCAAGCAGAGACTTACGAGAATCACTTTCATTGAAAGGGGTTGCCAAGCTTCCAAAAAACTAAGAGTTTCCGGAAATCTCAGCAAACGTTTTTTCACCCAATCTTGATGATACTTGCAGGTAATGATCAGTACACCAATCCAACTTGGCTCACCAAATTTCATTCTTCTAGGTTAAACCATTCGTTTGCAGTAACCGTTTTCATGTTTAGGTTTCACTCTGTTTTCTCCTATATGGATACATGTAGTTGGAACTCTAAATCAAACACGGTTTGTGCTAGCTCTTTGAAACTTGGCACAATAATGTAGTTCCAAGTTCTATCTCTTTGGTTTGTGTCCTATTGAAGTAGCCCAAGCAGAGACTGACGAGAATCACTTTCATTGAAAGGGGTTGAAAAGCTTCAAAGAAACTACGAGTTTCCTGTAATCTCAGCAAACATTTTTTCACCCCATCTTGATGATACTTCAGGTAATGATCAGTACACCAATCCCACTTGGCTCACCAAATTTCGTTCTTTTAGGTTAAACCGTTCGTTTGCAATAACCGTTTTCATGTTTAGGTTTCACTCTGTTTTCTCCTATATGGATACATGTAGTTGGAACTCTAAATCAAACACGGTTTGTGCTAGCTCTTTGAAACTTGGCAGAATAATGTAGTTCCAAGTTCTATCGTTATGGTTTGTGTCCTATTGAAGTAGCCCCAAGCAGAGACTGACGAGAATCACTTTCAATAAAAGGGGTTGCCAAGCTTCCAAAAACACTACGAGTTTCCTGAAATCTCAGCAAACACTTTTTCACCCAATCTTGATGATACTTGCAGGTAATGATCAGTACACCAATCCCACTTGGCTCACCAAATTTCGTTCTTCTAGGTTAAACCGTTCGTTTGCAGTAACCGTTTTCATGTTTAGGTTTCACTCTGTTTTCTCCTATATGGATACATGTATATGGAACTCTAAATCAAACACGGTTTGTGCTAGCTCTTTGAAACTTGGCACAATAATGTAGTTCCAAGTTCTATCACTATGGTTTGTGTCCTATTGAAGTAGCCCCAAGCAGACACTGACGAGAATCCCTTTCATTGAAAGGGGTTGCCAAGCTTTCAAAAAACTAAGAGTTTCCTGAAATCTCAGCAAACACTTTTTCACCCAATCTTGATGATTCTTGCAGGTAATGATCAGTACACCAATCCCACTTGGCTCACCAAATTTCGTTCTTCTAGGTTAAACCGTTCCTTTGCAGTAACCGTTTTCATGTTTTGGTGTCACTCTGTTTTCTCCTATATGGATACATGTAGTTGGAACTCTAAATCAAACACGGTTTGTGCTAGCTCGTTGAAACTTGGCACAATAATGTAGTTCCAAGTTCTATCGCTTTGTTTTGTGTCCTATTGAAGTAGCCCCCACTCAGAGATTGACAAGAATCACTTTCATTGAAAGGGGTTGCCAAGCTTCCAAAAAACTACGAGTTTCGTGAAATCTCAGGAAACATTTTTTCACCCAATCTTGATGATACTGACAGGTAATGATCAGTAAACCAATCCCACTTGGCTTACCAAATTTCGTTCTTCTGGGTTAAACCGTTCATTTGCAGTAACCGTTTTCATGTTTAGGTTTCGCTGTTTTCTCCTATATGGATACATGTATTTGGAACTCTAAATCAAACACGGTTTGTGCTAGGCTCTTTGAAACTTGGCACAATAATGTAGTTCCAAGTTCTATCGCTATGGTTTGTGTGCTATTGAAGTAGCCCCAAGCAGAGACTGACGAGAATCACTTTCATTGAAAGGGGTTGAAAAGCTTCCAAAAAACTACGAGTTTCCTGAAATCTCAGCAAATATTTTTTCACCCAATCTTGATGATACTTGCAGGTAATGATTAGTACTCCAATCTCACTTGGCTCACCAAATTTCGTTCTTCTAAGTTAAACCGTTCCTTTGCAGTAACCATTTTCATGTTTAGTTTTCACTCTGTTTTCTCCTATATGGATACATGTAGTTGGAAATCTAAATCAACACGGATTGTGCTAGCTCTTTGAAACTTGGCACAATAATGTAGTTCCAAGTTCTATCGCTATGGTTTGTGTCCTATTGGTGTAGCCAGAAGCAGAAACTGACGAGAATCACTTTCATTGAAAGTGGTTGCCAAGCTTCCAAAAAACTACGAGTTTTTCTGAAATCTCAGCAAACATTTATTCACCCAATCTTGATGATACTTGCAGGTAATGATCAGTACACCAATCCCACATGGCTCACCAATTTCGTTGTTCTGGGTTAACCGTTCATTTGCAGTAACCGTTTTCATGTTTAGGTTTCACTGTTTTCTCCTATATGGATACATGTAGTTGGAACTCTAAATCAAACACGGTTTGTGCTAGCTCATTGAAACATGGCACAATAATGTATTTCCATGTTCTATCGTTATAGTTTGTGTCCAATTGAAGTAGCCCCAAGCAGAGACTGACGAGAATCACTTTCATTGAAAGGGGTTGCCAAGCTTCCAAAAAACTACGAGTTTCCTAAAATCTCAGCAAACACTTTTCACTCAATCTTGATGATACTTGCAGGTAATGATCAGTACACCAATCCCACTTGGCTCACCAAATTTCGTTCTTCTTGGTTAAACCGTTCGTTTGCAGTAACCGTTTTCATGTTTAGGTTTCACTCTGTTTTCTCCTATATGGATACATGTAGTTGGAACTCTAAATCAAACACGGTTTTGCATGCTCTTTGAAACTTGGCACAATAATGTAGTTCCAAGTTCTATCGCTATGCTTTGTGTCCTATTGAAGTAGCCCCAAGCAGAGACTGACGAGAATCACTTTCATTGAAAGGGGTTGCCAAGCTTCCAAAAAACTACGAGTTTCCGGATATCTCAGCAATGATTTTTTCATGCAATCTTGATGATACTTCCAGGTAATGATCAGTACACCAATCCCACTTGGCTCTCCAAATTTCGTTCTTCTAGGTTAAACCGATCGTTTGCAGTAACCGTTTTCATGTTTAGGTTTCACTCTGTTTACTACTTTTTGGATACATATAGTTGGAACTCTAAATCAAACACGGTTTGTGCTAGCTCTTTGAAACTTGGCACAATAATGTAGTTCCAAGTTCTATCGCTATGGTTTGTATCCTACTGATGTAGCCCCAAGTAGAAACTGACGAGAACCACTTTCATTGAAAGGGGTTGCCAAGCTTCCAAAAAATTACGAGTTTCCGGAAATCTCAGCAAATATTTTTTCACCCAATCTTGATGATACTTGCAGGTAATGATCAGTACACCAATCCCACATGGCTCACCAAATTTCGTTGTTCTGGGTTAAACCGTTCGTTTGCAGTAACCGTTTTCATGTTTAGGTTTCACTCTGTTTTCTCCTATATGGATACATGTAGTTGGAACTCTAAATCAAACACGGTTTGTGCTAGCTCTTTGAAACTTGGCACAATAATGTAGTTCCAAGTTCTATCGCTATGTTTTGTGTCCTATTGAAGTAGCCCCCACTCAGAGACTGACGAGAATCACTTTCATTGAAAGGGGTTGCCAAGCTTCCAAAAAACTACGAGTTTCCTGAAATCTCAGGAAACATTTTTTCACGCAATCTTGGTGATACTTGCAGGTAATTATCAGTACACCAATCCCACATGGCTCACCAAATTTCGTTGTTCTGGGTTAAACCGTTCATTTGCAGTAACAGTTTTCATGTTTAGGTTTCACTCTGTTTTCTCCTATATGGATACATGTAGTTGGAACTCTAAATCAAACACGGTTTCTGCTAGGCTCTTGAAACTTGGCAAAATAATGTAGTTCCAAGTTCTATCGCTATGGTTTGTGTCCTATTGACGTAGCCCCAAGCAGAGACTGACGAGAATCACTTTCATTGAAAGGGGTTGCCAAGCTTCCAAAAAACTACGAGTTTCCGGAAATCTCAGCAATCATTTTTTCATCCAATCTTGATGATACTTCCAGGTAATGATCAGTACAACAATCCCACTTGGCTCTCCAAATTTCGTTCTTCTAGGTTAAACCGATCGTTTGAAGTAACCGTTTTCATGTTTAGGTTTCACTCTGTTTTTTACTTTTTGGATACATATAGTTGGAACTCTAAATCAAACACGGTTTGTGCTAGCTCTTTGAAACTTGGCACAATAATGTAGTTCCAAGTTCTATCGCTATGGTTTGTATCCTACTGATGTAGCCCCAAGCAGAGACTGACGAGAATCACTTTCATTGAAAGGGGTTGCCAAGCTTCCAAAAAACTACGAGTTTCCGGAAATCTCAGCAATCATTTTTTCATCCAATCTTGATGATACTTCCAGGTAATGATCAGTACACCAGTCCCACTTGGCTCTCCAAATTTCGTTCTTCTAGGTTAAACCGATCGTTTGCAGTAACCGTTTTCATGTTTAGGTTTCACTCTGTTTTCTACTTTTTGGATACATATAGTTGGAACTCTAAATCAAACACGGTTTGTGCTAGCTCTTTGAAACTTGGCACAATAATGTAGTTCCAAGTTCTATCGCTATGGTTTGTATCCTACTGATGTAGCCCCAAGCAGAGACTGACGAGAATCACTTTCATTGAAAGGGGTTGCCAAGCTTCCGAAAAACTACGAATATCCGGAAATCTCAGCAAACATTTTTTCACCCAATCTTGATGATACTTGCAGGTAATGATCAGTACACCAATCCCACTTGGCTCACCAAATTTCGTTCTTCTGGGTTAAACCGTTCGTTTGCAGTAACCGTTTTCATGTTTAGGTTTCACTCTGTTTTCTACTATATGGATACATGTAGTTGGAACTCTAAATCAAACACGGTTTGTGCTAGCTCTTTGAAACTTGGGACAATAATGTAGTTCCAAGTTCTATCGCTTTGGCTTGTGTCCTATTGAAGTAGCCCCAAGCAGAAACTGACGAGAACCACTTTCATTGAAAGGGGTTGCCAAGCTTCCAAAAAACTACGAGTTTCCGGAAATCTCAGCAAATATTTTTTCACCCAATCTTGATGATACTTGCAGATCATGATCAGTACACCAATCCCACTTGGCTCACCAAATTTCGTTCTTCTAGTTTAAACCGGTCCTTTGCAGTATCCGTTTTCATGTTTAGGTTTCACTCTGTTTTCTCTTATATGGATACATGTAGTTGGAACTCTAAATCAAACACGGTTTGTGCTAGCTCTTTGAAACTTGGCACAATAATGTATTTCCATGTTCTATCGTTATGGTTTGCGTCCTATTGAATTAGCCCCAAGCAGAGACTGACGAGAATCACTTTCATTGAAAGGGGTTGCCAAGCTTCCAAAAAATTACGAGTTTCCGTAAATCTCAGCAAACACTTTTTCACCCAATATTGATGATACTTGCAGGTAATGATCAGTACACCAATCCCACTTGGCTCACCAAATTTCGTTTTTCTAGGTTTAACCGGTCCTTTGCAGTAACCGTTTTCATGTTTAGGTTTCACTCTGTTTTCTCCTATATGGATACATGTAGTTGGAACTCTAAATCAAACACGGTTTGTGCTAGCTCTTTGAAACTTGGCACAATAATGTAGTTCCAAGTTCCATCGCTATGGTTTGCATCCTATTGAAGTAGCCCCAAGCAGAGAATGACGAGAATCACTTTCATTGAAAGGGGTTGCCAAGCTTCAAAAAAACTACGAGTTTCCTGAAATCTCAGCAAATATTTTTTCACCCAATCTTGATGATACTTGCAGGTAATGATCAGTACACCAATCCCACTTGGCTCACCAAATTTCGTTTTTCTAGGTTTAACCGGTCCTTTGCAGTAACCGTTTTCATGTTTAGGTTTCACTCTGTTTTCTCCTATATGGATACATGTAGTTGGAACTCTAAATCAAACACGGTTTGTGCTAGCTCTTTGAAACTTGGCACAATAATGTAGTTCCAAGTTCCATCGCTATGGTTTGTATCCTATTGAAGTAGCCCCAAGCAGAGACTGACGAGAATCACTTTCATTGAAAGGGGTTGCCAAGCTTCAAAAAAACTACGAGTTTCCTGAAATCTCAGCAAATATTTTTTCACCCAATCTTGATGATACTTGCAGGGAATGATTAGTACACAATCTCACTTGGCTCACCAAATTTCGTTCTTCTAGGTTAAACCGTTCCTTTGCAGGAACCATTTTCATGTTTAGTTTTCACTCTGTTTTCTCCTATATGGATACATGTAGTTGGAACTCTAAATCAACACGGTTTGTGCTAGCTCTTTGAAACTTGGCACAATAATGTAATTCCAAGTTCTATCGCTATGGTTTGTGTCCTATTGGTGTAGCCAGAAGCAGAAACTGACGAGAATCACTTTCATTGAAAGGGGTTGCCAAGCTTCCAAAAAACTACGAGTTTCCTGAAATCTCAGCAAACATTTTTTTACACAATCTTGATGATACTTGCAGATCATGATCAGTACACCAATCCCACTTGGCTCACCAAATTTCGTTCTTTTAGGTTAAACCGTTCGTTTGCAGTAACCGTTTTCATGTTTAGGTTTCACTCTGTTTTCTCCTATATGGATACATGTAGATGGAACTCTAAATCAAACACGGTTTGTGCTAGCTCTTTGAAACTTGGCACAATATTGTAGTTCCAAGTTCTATCGCTATGGTTTGTTTCCTATTGAAGTAGTCCCCACTCAGAGACTGACGAGAATCACTTTCATTGAAAGGGGTTACCAAGCTTCCAAAAAACTACGAGTTTCCTGAAATCTCAGCAAACATTTTTTCACGCAATCTTGGTGATACTTGCAGGTAATGATCCGTACACCAATCCCACATGGCTCACCAAATTTCGTTGTTCTGGGTTAAACCGTTCGATTGCAGTAACCGTTTTCATGTTTAGGTTTCACTCTGTTTTCTCCTATATGGATACATGTAGTTGGAACTCTAAATCAAACACGGTTTCTGCTAGGCTCCTTGAAACTTGGCAAAATAATGTAGTTCCAAGTTCTATTGCTATGGTGTGTGTCCTATTGAAGTAGCCCCAAGCAGAGACTACCAAGGATCACTTTCATTTAAAGTGGTTGCCAAGCTTCCAAAAAACTACGAGTTTTCTGAAATCTCAGCAAACATTTTTTCACCCAATCTTGATGATACTGGCAGGTAATGATCAGTACACCAATCCCACATGGTTCACCAAATTTCGTTGTTCTGGGTTAAACTGTTCATTTGCAGTAACCGTTTCCATGTTTAGGTTTCACACTGTTTTCTCCTATATGGATACATGTAGTTGGAACTCTAAATCAACACGGTTTGTGCTAGCTCTTTGAAACTTGGCACAATAATGTAGTTCCAAGTTCTATCGCTATGGTTTGTGTCCTATTGGTGTAGCCAGAAGCAGAAACTGACGAGAATCACTTTCATTGAAAGGGGTTGCCAAGCTTCCAAAAAACTACGAGTTTTCTGAAATCTCAGCAAACATTTTTTTACACAATCTTGATGATACTTGCAGGTAATGATCAGTACACCAATCCCACTTGGCTCACCAAATTTCGTTCTTCTAGGTTAAACCGGTCCTTTGCAGTAACCGTTTTCATGTTTAGGTTTCACTCTGTTTTCTCCTATATGGATACATGTAGTTGGAACTCTAAATCAAACACGGTTTCTGCTAGGCTCTTGAAACTTGGCAAAATAATGTAGTTCCAAGTTCTATCGCTATGGATTGTGTCCTATTGAAGTAGCCCCAAGCAGAGACTGACGAGAATCACTTTCATTGAAAGGGGTTGCCAAGCTTCCGAAAAACTACGAGTTTAAGGAAATCTCAGCAAACATTTTTTCACCCAATCTTGATGATACTTGCAGGTAATGATCAGTACACCAATCCCACTTGGCTCACCAAATTTCGTTCTTCTAGGTTAAACCGTTCCTTTGCAGTAACCGTTTTCATGTTTAGGTTTCACACTGTTTTCTCCTATATGGATACATGTAGTTGGAACTCTAAATCAAACACGGTTTGTGCTAGCTCTTTGAAACTTGGCACAATAATGTAGTTCCAAGTTCTATCGCTATGTCTTGTGTGCTATTGAAGTAGCCCCAAGCAGAAACTGACGAGAATCACTTTCATTGAAAGGGGTTGCCAAGCTTCAAAAAAACTACGAGTTTCCTGAAATCTCAGCAAATATTTTTTCACCCAATCTTGATGATACTTGCAGGTAATGATTAGTACTCCAATCTCACTTGGCTCACCAAATTTCGTTCTTCTAAGTTAAACCGTTCCTTTGCAGTAACCATTTTCATGTTTAGTTTTCACTCTGTTTTCTCCTATATGGATACATGTAGTTGGAACTCTAAATCAACACGGATTGTGCTAGCTCTTTGATACTTGGCACAATAATGTAGTTCCAAGTTCTATCGCTATGGTTTGTGTCCTATTGGTGTAGACAGAAGCAGAAACTGACGAGAATCACTTTCATTGAAAGGGGTTGCCAAGCTTCCAAAATACTACGAGTTTCCTGAAATCTCAGCAAATATTTTTTCACCCAATCTTGATGATACTTGCAGATCATGATCAGTACACCAATCCGACTTGGCTCACCAAATTTCGTTCTTTTAGGTTAAACCTTTCCTTTGCAGTAACCGTTTTCATGTTTAGGTTTCACTCTGTTTTCTCCTATATGGATACATGTAGATGGAACTCTAAATCAAACACGGTTTGTGCTAGCTCTTTGAAACTTGGCACAATAATGTAGTTCCAAGTTCTATCGGTATGGTTTGTGTCCTATTGAAGTAGCCCCCACTCAGAGACTGACGAGAATCACTTTCATTCAAAGGGGTTGCCAAGCTTCCAAAAAACTACGAGTTTCCTGAAATCTCAGGAAACATTTTTTCACGCAATCTTGGTGATACTTGCAGGTAATGATCAGTACACCAATCCCACATGGCTCACCAAATTTCGTTCTTCTAGGTTAAACCGTTCATTTGCAGTAACCGTTTTCATGTTTAGTTTTCACTCTGTTTTGTCCTATATGGATACATGTAGTTGGAACTCTAAATCAAACACGGTTTGTGCTAGCTCATTGAAACATGGCACAATAATGTATTTCCATGTTCTATCGTTATGGTTTTTGTCCTATTGAAGTAGCCCCAAGCAGAGACTGACGAGAATCACTTTCATTGAAAGGGGTTGCCAAGCTTCCAAAAAACTACGAGTTTCCTAAAATCTCAGCAAACACTTTTTCACTCAATCTTGATGATACTTGCAGGTAATGATCAGTACACCAATCCCACTTGGCTCACCAAATTTCGTTCTTCTAGGTTAAAGCGTTCCTTTGCAGTAACCGTTTTCATGTTTAGGTTTCACTCTGTTTTCTCCTATATGGATACATGTAGTTGGAACTCTAAATCAAACACGGTTTTGCAAGCTCTTTGAAATTTGGCACAATAATGTAGTTCCAAGTTCTATCGCTATGCTTTGTGTCCTATTGAAGTAGCCCCAAGCAGAGACTGACGAGAATCACTTTCATTGAAAGGGGTTGCCAAGCTTCCAAAAAACTACGAGTTTTCGGAAATCTCAGCAATCATTTTTTCATCCAATCTTGATGATACTTCCAGGTAATGATCAGTACACCAATCCCACTTGGCTCTCCAAATTTCGTTCTTCTAGGTTAAACCGATCGTTTGCAGTAACCGTTTTCATGTTTAGGTTTCACTCTGTTTTCTACTTTTTGGATACATATAGTTGGAACTCTAAATCAAACACGGTTTGTGCTAGCTCTTTGAAACTTGGCACAATAATGTAGTTCCAAGTTCTATCGCTATGGTTTGTATCCTACTGATGTAGCCCCAAGCAGAGACTGACGAGAATCACTTTCATTGAAAGGGGTTGCCAAGCTTCCGAAAAACTACGAATATCCGGAAATCTCAGCAAACATTTTTTCACCCAATCTTGATGATACTTCCAGGTAATGATCAGTACACCAATCCCACTTGGCTCACCAAATTTCGTTCTTCTAGGTTAAACCGTTCCTTTGCAGTAACCGTTTTCATGTTCAGGTTTCACACTGTTTTCTCCTATATGGATACATGTAGTTGGAACTCTAAATCAAACACGGTTTGTGCTAGCTCTTTGAAACTTGGCACAATAATGTAGTTCCAAGTTCTATCGCTATGTCTTGTGTGCTATTGAAGTAGCCCCAAGCAGAGACTGACGAGAATCACTTTCATTGAAAGGGGTTGCCAAGCTTCAAAAAAACTACGAGTTTCCTGAAATCTCAGCAAATATTTTTTCACCCAATCTTGATGATACTTGCAGGTAATGATTAGTACTCCAATCTCACTTGGCTCACCAAATTTCGTTCTTCTAAGTTAAACCGTTCCTTTGCAGTAACCATTTTCATGTTTAGTTTTCACTCTGTTTTCTCCTATATGGATACATGTAGTTGGAACTCTAAATCAACACGGATTGTGCTAGCTCTTTGATACTTGGCACAATAATGTAGTTCCAAGTTCTTTCGCTATGGTTTGTGTCCTATTGGTGTAGACAGAAGCAGAAACTGACGAGAATCACTTTCATTGAAAGGGGTTGCCAAGCTTCCAAAATACTACGAGTTTCCTGAAATCTCAGCAAATATTTTTTCACCCAATCTTGATGATACTTGCAGATCATGATCAGTACACCAATCCGACTTGGCTCACCAAATTTCGTTCTTTTAGGTTAAACCTTTCCTTTGCAGTAACCGTTTTCATGTTTAGGTTTCACTCTGTTTTCTCCTATATGGATACATGTAGATGGAACTCTAAATCAAACACGGTGTGTGCTAGCTCTTTGAAACTTGGCACAATAATGTAGTTCCAAGTTCTATCGGTATGGTTTGTGTCCTATTGAAGTAGCCCCCACTCAGAGACTGACGAGAATCACTTTCATTGAAAGGGGTTGCCAAGCTTCCAAAAAACTACGAGTTTCCTGAAATCTCAGGAAACATTTTTTCACGCTATCTTGGTGATACTTGCAGGTAATGATCAGTACACCAATCCCACATGGCTCACCAAATTTCGTTCTTCTAGGTTAAACCGTTCATTTGCAGTAACCGTTTTCATGTTTAGTTTTCACTCTGTTTTGTCCTATATGGATACATGTAGTTGGAACTCTAAATCAAACACGGTTTGTGCTAGCTCATTGAAACATGGCACAATAATGTATTTCCATGTTCTATCGTTATGGTTTGTGTCCTATTGAAGTAGCCCCAAGCAGAGACTGACGAGAATCACTTTCATTGAAAGGGGTTGCCAAGCTTCCAAAAAACTACGAGTTTCCAAAAATCTCAGCAAACACTTTTTCACTCAATCTTGATGATACTTGCAGGTAATGATCAGTACACCAATCCCACTTGGCTCACCAAATTTCGTTCTTCTAGGTTAAAGCGTTCCTTTGCAGTAACCGTTTTCATGTTTAGGTTTCACTCTGTTTTCTCCTATATGGATACATGTAGTTGGAACTCTAAATCAAACACGGTTTTGCCAGCTCTTTGAAATTTGGCACAATAATGTAGTTCCAAGTTCTATCGCTATGCTTTGTGTCCTATTGATGTAGCCCCAAGCAGAGACTGACGAGAATCACTTTCATTGAAAGGGGTTGCCAAGCTTCCAAAAAACTACGAGTTTTCGGAAATCTCAGCAATCATTTTTTCATCCAATCTTGATGATACTTCCAGGTAATGATCAGTACACCAATCCCACTTGGCTCTCCAAATTTCGTTCTTCTAGGTTAAACCGATCGTTTGCAGTAACCGTTTTCATGTTTAGGTTTCACTCTGTTTTCTACTTTTTGGATACATATAGTTGGAACTCTAAATCAAACACGGTTTGTGCTAGCTCTTTGAAACTTGGCACAATAATGTAGTTCCAAGTTCTATCGCTATGGTTTGTATCCTACTGATGTAGCCCCAAGCAGAGACTGACGAGAATCACTTTCATTGAAAGGGGTTGCCAAGCTTCCGAAAAACTACGAATATCCGGAAATCTCAGCAAACATTTTTTCACCCAATCTTGATGATACTTGCAGGGAATGATCAGTAAACCAATCCCACTTGGCTCACCAAATTTCGTTCTTCTGGGTTAAACCGTTCGTTTGCAGTAACCGTTTTCATGTTTAGGTTTCACTCTGTTTTCTACTATATGGATACATGTAGTTGGAACTCTAAATCAAACACGGTTTGTGCTAGCTCTTTGAAACTTGGGACAATAATGTAGTTCCAAGTTCTATCGCTTTGGCTTGTGTCCTATTGAAGTAGACCCAAGCAGAAACTGACGAGAACCACTTTCATTGAAAGGGGTTGCCAAGCTTCCAAAAAACTACGAGTTTCCGGAATTCCCAGCAAATAATTTTTCACCCAATCTTGATGATACTTGCAGATCATGATCAGTACACCAATCCCACTTGGCTCACCAAATTTCGTTCTTCTAGTTTAAACCGGTCCTTTGCAGTATCCGTTTTCATGTTTAGGTTTCACTCTGTTTCTCCTATATGGATACATGTATTTGGAACTCTAAATCAAACACGGTTTGTGCTAGCTCATTGAAACTTGGCACAATAATGTATTTCCATGTTCTATCGTTATGGTTTGTGTCCTATTGAAGTAGCCCCAAGCAGAGACTGACGAGAATCACTTTCATTGAAAGGGGTTGCCAAGCTTCCAAAAAATTACGAGTTTCCGGAAATCTCAGCAAACACTTTTTCACCCAATCTTGATGATACTTGCAGGTAATGATCAGTACACCAATCCCACTTGGCTCACCAAATTTCGTTTTTCTAGGTTTAACCGGTCCTTTGCAGTAATCGTTTTCATGTTTAGGTTTCACTCTGTTTTCTCCTATATGGATACATGTAGTTGGAACTCTAAATCAAACACGGTTTGTGCTAGCTCTTTGAAACTTGGCACAATAATGTAGTTCCATGTTCCATCGCTATGGTTTGTATCCTATTGAAGTAGCCCCAAGCAGAGACTGACGAGAATCACTTTCATTGAAAGGGGTTGCCAAGCTTCAAAAAAACTACGAGTTTCCTGAAATCTCAGCAAATATTTTTTCACCCAATCTTGATGATACTTGCAGGGAATGATTAGTACACAATCTCACTTGGCTCACCAAATTTCGTTCTTCTAGGTTAAACCGTTCCTTTGCAGGAACCATTTTCATGTTTAGTTTTCACTCTGTTTTCTCCTATATGGATACATGTAGTTGGAACTCTAAATCAACACGGTTTGTGCTAGCTCTTTGAAACTTGGCACAATAATGTAGTTCCAAGTTCTATCGCTATGGTTTGTGTCCTATTGGTGTAGCCAGAAGCAGAAACTGACGAGAATCACTTTCATTGAAAGGGGTTGCCAAGCTTCCAAAAAACTACGAGTTTCCTGAAATCTCAGCAAACATTTTTTTACACAATCTTGATGATACTTGCAGATCATGATCAGTACACCAATCCCACTTGGCTCAGCAAATTTCGTTCTTTTAGGTTAAACCGTTCGTTTGCAGTAACCGTTTTCATGTTTAGGTTTCACTCTGTTTTCTCCTATATGGATACATGTAGATGGAACTCTAAATAAAACACGGTTTGTGCTAGCTCTTTGAAACTAGGCACAATAATGTAGTTCCAAGTTCTATCGCTATGGTTTGTGTCCTATTGAAGTAGCCCCCACTCAGAGACTGACGAGAATCACTTTCATTGAAAGGGGTTGCCAAGCTTCCAAAAAACTACGAGTTTCCTGAAATCTCAGGAAACATTTTTTCACGCAAACTTGGTGATACTTGCAGGTAATGATCAGTACACCAATCCCACATGGCTCACCAAATTTCGTTGTTCTGGGTTAAACCGTTCATTTGCAGTAACCGTTTTCATGTTTAGGTTTCACTCTGTTTTCTCCTATATGGATACATGTAGTTGGAACTCTAAATCAAACACGGTTTCTGCTAGGCTCCTTGAAACTTGGCAAAATAATGTAGTTCCAAGTTCTATCGCTATGGTTTGTGTCCTATTGAAGTAGCCCCAAGCAGAGACTACCAAGGATCACTTTCATTGAAAGTGGTTGCCAAGCTTCCAAAAAACTACGAGTTTTCTGAAATCTCAGCAAACATTTTTTCACCCAATCTTGATGATACTTGCAGGTAATGATCAGTACACCAATCCCACATGGCTCACCAAATTTCGTTGTTCTGGGTTAAACCGTTCATTTGCAGTAACCGTTTTCATGTTTAGGTTTCACACTGTTTTCTCCTATATGGATACATGTAGTTGGAACTCTAAATCAACACGGTTTGTGCTAGCTCTTTGAAACTTGGCACAATAATGTAGTTCCAAGTTCTATCGCTATGGTTTGTGTCCTATTTTGTAGCCAGAAGCAGAAACTGACGAGAATCACTTTCATTGAAAGGGGTTGCCAAGCTTCCAAAAAACTACGAGTTTTCTGAAATCTCAGCAAACACTTTTTCACCCAATCTTGATGATACTTGCAGGTAATGATCAGTACACCAATCCCACTTGGCTCACCAAATTTCGTTCTTCTAGGTTAAACCGGTCCTTTGCAGTAACCGTTTTCATGTTTAGGTTTCACTCTGTTTTCTCCTATATGGATACATGTAGTTGGAACTCTAAATCAAACACGGTTTTGCTAGCTCTTTGAAATTTGGCACAATAATGTAGTTCCAAGTTCTATCGCTATGCTTTGTGTCCTATTGAAGTAGCCCCAAGCAGAGACTGACGAGAATCACTTTCATTGAAAGGGGTTGCCAAGCTTCCAAAAAACTACGAGTCTCCGGAAATCTCAGCAATCATTTTTTCATCCAATCTTGATGATACTTCCAGGTAATGATCAGTTCACCAATCCCACTTGGCTCTCCAATTTTCGTTCTTCTAGGTTAAACCATTCGTTTGCAGTAACCGTTTTCATGTTTAGGTTTCACTCTGTTTTCTACTATTTGGATACATATATTTGGAACTCTAAATCAAACACGGTTTGTGCTTGCTCTTTGAAACTTGGCACAATAATGTAGTTCCAAGTTCTCTCGCTATGGTTTGTATCCTACTGATGTAGCCCCAAGCAGAGACTGACGAGAAACACTTTCATTGAAAGGGGTTGCCAAGCTTCCGAGAAACTACGAATATCCGGAAATCTCAGCAAACATTTTTTCACCCAATCTTGATGATACTTGCAGGTAATGATCAGTACACCAATCCCACTTGGCTCACCAAGTTTCGTTCTTCTGGGTTAAACCGTTCGTTTGCAGTAACCGTTTTCATGTTTAGGTTTCACTCTGTTGTCTACTATATGGATACATGTAGTTGGAACTCTAAATCAAACACGGTTTGTGCTAGCTCTTTGAAACTTGGGACAATAATGTAGTTCCAAGTTCTATCGCTTTGGCTTGTGTCCTATTGAAGTAGCCACAAGCAGAAACTGACGAGAACCACTTTCATTGAAAGGGGTTGCCAAGCTTCCAAAAAACTAGGAGTTTCCGGAAATCTCCGCAAATATTTTTTCACCCAATCTTGATGATACTTGCAGATCATGATCAGTACACCAATCCCACTTGGCCCACCAAATTTCGTTCTTCTAGTTTAAACCGGTCCTTTGCAGTATCTGTTTTCATGTTTAGGTTTCACTCTGTTTTCTCCTATATGGATACATGTATTTGGAACTCTAAATCAAACACGGTTTCTGCTAGCTCATTGAAACTTGGCACAATAATGTATTTCCATTTTCAATCGTTATGGTTTGTGTCCTATTGAAGTAGCCCCAAGCAGAGACTGACGAGAATCACTTTCATTGAAAGGGGTTGCCAAGCTTCCAAAAAATTACGAGTTTCCGGAAATCTCAGCAAACACTTTTTCACCCAATCTTGATGATACTTGCAGGTAATGATCAGTACACCAATCCCACTTGGCTCACCAAATTTCGTTTTTCTAGGTTTAACCGGTCCTTTGCAGTAACCGTTTTCATGTTTAGGTTTCACTCTGTTTTCTCCTATATGGATACATGTAGTTGGAACTCTAAATCAAACACGGTTTGTGCTAGCTCATTGAAACATGGCACAATAATGTATTTCCATGTTCTATCGTTATGGTTTGTGTCCTATTGAAGTAGCCCCAAGCAGAGACTGACGAGAATCACTTTCATTGAAAGGGGTTGCCAAGCTTCCAAAAAACTACGAGTTTCCAAAAATCTCAGCAAACACTTTTTCACTCAATCTTGATGATACTTGCAGGTAATGATCAGTACACCAATCCCACTTGGCTCACCAAATTTCGTTCTTCTAGGTTAAAGCGTTCCTTTGCAGTAACCGTTTTCATGTTTAGGTTTCACTCTGTTTTCTCCTATATGGATACATGTAGTTGGAACTCTAAATCAAACACGGTTTTGCCAGCTCTTTGAAATTTGGCACAATAATGTAGTTCCAAGTTCTATCGCTATGCTTTGTGTCCTATTGATGTAGCCCCAAGCAGAGACTGACGAGAATCACTTTCATTGAAAGGGGTTGCCAAGCTTCCAAAAAACTACGAGTTTTCGGAAATCTCAGCAATCATTTTTTCATCCAATCTTGATGATACTTCCAGGTAATGATCAGTACACCAATCCCACTTGGCTCTCCAAATTTCGTTCTTCTAGGTTAAACCGATCGTTTGCAGTAACCGTTTTCATGTTTAGGTTTCACTCTGTTTTCTACTTTTTGGATACATATAGTTGGAACTCTAAATCAAACACGGTTTGTGCTAGCTCTTTGAAACTTGGCACAATAATGTAGTTCCAAGTTCTATCGCTATGGTTTGTATCCTACTGATGTAGCCCCAAGCAGAGACTGACGAGAATCACTTTCATTGAAAGGGGTTGCCAAGCTTCCGAAAAACTACGAATATCCGGAAATCTCAGCAAACATTTTTTCACCCAATCTTGATGATACTTGCAGGGAATGATCAGTAAACCAATCCCACTTGGCTCACCAAATTTCGTTCTTCTGGGTTAAACCGTTCGTTTGCAGTAACCGTTTTCATGTTTAGGTTTCACTCTGTTTTCTACTATATGGATACATGTAGTTGGAACTCTAAATCAAACACGGTTTGTGCTAGCTCTTTGAAACTTGGGACAATAATGTAGTTCCAAGTTCTATCGCTTTGGCTTGTGTCCTATTGAAGTAGACCCAAGCAGAAACTGACGAGAACCACTTTCATTGAAAGGGGTTGCCAAGCTTCCAAAAAACTACGAGTTTCCGGAATTCCCAGCAAATAATTTTTCACCCAATCTTGATGATACTTGCAGATCATGATCAGTACACCAATCCCACTTGGCTCACCAAATTTCGTTCTTCTAGTTTAAACCGGTCCTTTGCAGTATCCGTTTTCATGTTTAGGTTTCACTCTGTTTCTCCTATATGGATACATGTATTTGGAACTCTAAATCAAACACGGTTTGTGCTAGCTCATTGAAACTTGGCACAATAATGTATTTCCATGTTCTATCGTTATGGTTTGTGTCCTATTGAAGTAGCCCCAAGCAGAGACTGACGAGAATCACTTTCATTGAAAGGGGTTGCCAAGCTTCCAAAAAATTACGAGTTTCCGGAAATCTCAGCAAACACTTTTTCACCCAATCTTGATGATACTTGCAGGTAATGATCAGTACACCAATCCCACTTGGCTCACCAAATTTCGTTTTTCTAGGTTTAACCGGTCCTTTGCAGTAATCGTTTTCATGTTTAGGTTTCACTCTGTTTTCTCCTATATGGATACATGTAGTTGGAACTCTAAATCAAACACGGTTTGTGCTAGCTCTTTGAAACTTGGCACAATAATGTAGTTCCATGTTCCATCGCTATGGTTTGTATCCTATTGAAGTAGCCCCAAGCAGAGACTGACGAGAATCACTTTCATTGAAAGGGGTTGCCAAGCTTCAAAAAAACTACGAGTTTCCTGAAATCTCAGCAAATATTTTTTCACCCAATCTTGATGATACTTGCAGGGAATGATTAGTACACAATCTCACTTGGCTCACCAAATTTCGTTCTTCTAGGTTAAACCGTTCCTTTGCAGGAACCATTTTCATGTTTAGTTTTCACTCTGTTTTCTCCTATATGGATACATGTAGTTGGAACTCTAAATCAACACGGTTTGTGCTAGCTCTTTGAAACTTGGCACAATAATGTAGTTCCAAGTTCTATCGCTATGGTTTGTGTCCTATTGGTGTAGCCAGAAGCAGAAACTGACGAGAATCACTTTCATTGAAAGGGGTTGCCAAGCTTCCAAAAAACTACGAGTTTCCTGAAATCTCAGCAAACATTTTTTTACACAATCTTGATGATACTTGCAGATCATGATCAGTACACCAATCCCACTTGGCTCAGCAAATTTCGTTCTTTTAGGTTAAACCGTTCGTTTGCAGTAACCGTTTTCATGTTTAGGTTTCACTCTGTTTTCTCCTATATGGATACATGTAGATGGAACTCTAAATAAAACACGGTTTGTGCTAGCTCTTTGAAACTAGGCACAATAATGTAGTTCCAAGTTCTATCGCTATGGTTTGTGTCCTATTGAAGTAGCCCCCACTCAGAGACTGACGAGAATCACTTTCATTGAAAGGGGTTGCCAAGCTTCCAAAAAACTACGAGTTTCCTGAAATCTCAGGAAACATTTTTTCACGCAAACTTGGTGATACTTGCAGGTAATGATCAGTACACCAATCCCACATGGCTCACCAAATTTCGTTGTTCTGGGTTAAACCGTTCATTTGCAGTAACCGTTTTCATGTTTAGGTTTCACTCTGTTTTCTCCTATATGGATACATGTAGTTGGAACTCTAAATCAAACACGGTTTCTGCTAGGCTCCTTGAAACTTGGCAAAATAATGTAGTTCCAAGTTCTATCGCTATGGTTTGTGTCCTATTGAAGTAGCCCCAAGCAGAGACTACCAAGGATCACTTTCATTGAAAGTGGTTGCCAAGCTTCCAAAAAACTACGAGTTTTCTGAAATCTCAGCAAACATTTTTTCACCCAATCTTGATGATACTTGCAGGTAATGATCAGTACACCAATCCCACATGGCTCACCAAATTTCGTTGTTCTGGGTTAAACCGTTCATTTGCAGTAACCGTTTTCATGTTTAGGTTTCACACTGTTTTCTCCTATATGGATACATGTAGTTGGAACTCTAAATCAACACGGTTTGTGCTAGCTCTTTGAAACTTGGCACAATAATGTAGTTCCAAGTTCTATCGCTATGGTTTGTGTCCTATTTTGTAGCCAGAAGCAGAAACTGACGAGAATCACTTTCATTGAAAGGGGTTGCCAAGCTTCCAAAAAACTACGAGTTTCTGAAATCTCAGCAAACACTTTTTCACCCAATCTTGATGATACTTGCAGGTAATGATCAGTACACCAATCCCACTTGGCTCACCAAATTTCGTTCTTCTAGGTTAAACCGGTCCTTTGCAGTAACCGTTTTCATGTTTAGGTTTCACTCTGTTTTCTCCTATATGGATACATGTAGTTGGAACTCTAAATCAAACACGGTTTTGCTAGCTCTTTGAAATTTGGCACAATAATGTAGTTCCAAGTTCTATCGCTATGCTTTGTGTCCTATTGAAGTAGCCCCAAGCAGAGACTGACGAGAATCACTTTCATTGAAAGGGGTTGCCAAGCTTCCAAAAAACTACGAGTCTCCGGAAATCTCAGCAATCATTTTTTCATCCAATCTTGATGATACTTCCAGGTAATGATCAGTTCACCAATCCCACTTGGCTCTCCAATTTTCGTTCTTCTAGGTTAAACCATTCGTTTGCAGTAACCGTTTTCATGTTTAGGTTTCACTCTGTTTTCTACTATTTGGATACATATATTTGGAACTCTAAATCAAACACGGTTTGTGCTTGCTCTTTGAAACTTGGCACAATAATGTAGTTCCAAGTTCTCTCGCTATGGTTTGTATCCTACTGATGTAGCCCCAAGCAGAGACTGACGAGAAACACTTTCATTGAAAGGGTTGCCAAGCTTCCGAGAAACTACGAATATCCGGAAATCTCAGCAAACATTTTTTCACCCAATCTTGATGATACTTGCAGGTAATGATCAGTACACCAATCCCACTTGGCTCACCAAGTTTCGTTCTTCTGGGTTAAACCGTTCGTTTGCAGTAACCGTTTTCATGTTTAGGTTTCACTCTGTTGTCTACTATATGGATACATGTAGTTGGAACTCTAAATCAAACACGGTTTGTGCTAGCTCTTTGAAACTTGGGACAATAATGTAGTTCCAAGTTCTATCGCTTTGGCTTGTGTCCTATTGAAGTAGCCACAAGCAGAAACTGACGAGAACCACTTTCATTGAAAGGGGTTGCCAAGCTTCCAAAAAACTAGGAGTTTCCGGAAATCTCCGCAAATATTTTTTCACCCAATCTTGATGATACTTGCAGATCATGATCAGTACACCAATCCCACTTGGCCCACCAAATTTCGTTCTTCTAGTTTAAACCGGTCCTTTGCAGTATCTGTTTTCATGTTTAGGTTTCACTCTGTTTTCTCCTATATGGATACATGTATTTGGAACTCTAAATCAAACACGGTTTCTGCTAGCTCATTGAAACTTGGCACAATAATGTATTTCCATTTTCAATCGTTATGGTTTGTGTCCTATTGAAGTAGCCCCAAGCAGAGACTGACGAGAATCACTTTCATTGAAAGGGGTTGCCAAGCTTCCAAAAAATTACGAGTTTCCGGAAATCTCAGCAAACACTTTTTCACCCAATCTTGATGATACTTGCAGGTAATGATCAGTACACCAATCCCACTTGGCTCACCAAATTTCGTTTTTCTAGGTTTAACCGGTCCTTTGCAGTAACCGTTTTCATGTTTAGGTTTCACTCTGTTTTCTCCTATATGGATACATGTAGTTGGAACTCTAAATCAAACACGGTTTGTGCTAGCTCTTTGAAACTTGGCACAATAATGTAGTTCCAAGTTCCATCGCTATGGTTTGTATCCTATTGAAGTAGCCCCAAGCAGAGACTGACGAGAATCACTTTCATTGAAAGGGGTTGCCAAGCTTACCAAAAACTATGAGTTTCCGGAAATCTCAGCAAACATTTTTTCACCCAATCTTGGTGATACTTGCAGGGAATGATCAGTACACCAATCCCACTTGGCTCACCAAATTTCGTTCTTCTAGGTTAAACCGTTCCTTTGCAGTAACCGTTTTCATGTTTAGGTTTCACTCTGTTTTCTCCTATATGGATACATGTAGTTGGAACTCTAAATCAAACACGGTTTGTGCTAGCTCTTTGAAGCTTGGCACAATAATGTAGTTCCAAGTTCTATCGCAATGGTTTGTGTCCTATTGAAGTAGCCCCAAGCAGAGACTGACGAGAATCACTTTCATTGAAAGGGGTTGAAAAGCTTCCAAAAAACTACGAGTTTCCTGAAATCTCAGCAAACATTTTTTCACCCCATCTTGATGATACTTGCAGGAAATGATCAGTACACCAATCCCACTTGGCTCACCCAATTTCGTTCTTCTGGGTTAAACCGTTCGTTTGCAGTATCCGTTTTCATGTTTAAGTTTCACTCTGTTTTCTCCTATATGGATACATGTAGTTGGAACTCTAAATCAACACGGTTTGTGCTAGCTCTTTGAAACTTGGCACAATAATGTAGTTCCAAGTTCTATCGCTATGGTTTGTGTCCTATTGGTGTAGCCAGAAGCAGAAACTGACGAGAATCACTTTCATTGAAAGGGGTTGCCAAGCTTCCAAAAAACTACGAGTTTCCGGAAATCTCAGCAAACATTTTTTCACCCAATCTTGATGATACTTGCAGGAAATGATCAGTACACCAATCCCACTTGGCTCACCAAATTTCGTTCTTTTAGGTTAAACCGTTCCTTTGCAGTAACCGTTTTCATGTTTAGGTTTCACTCTGTTTTCTCCTATATGGATACATGTAGTTGGAACTCTAAATCAACACGGTTTGTGCTAGCTCTTTGAAACTTGGCACAATAATGTAGTTCCAAGTTCTATCACTATGGTTTGTGTCCTATTGGTGTAGCCAGAAGCAGAAACTGACGAGAATCACTTTAATTGAAAGGGGTTGCCAAGCTTCCAAAAAACTACGAGTTTCGTGAAATCTCAGGAAACATTTTTTCACCCAATCTTGTTGATAATTGCAGGTAATGATCAGTACACCAATCCCACTTGGCTCACCAAACTTCGTTGTTCTGGGTTAAACCGTTCATTTGCAGTAACCGTTTTCATGTTTAGGTTTCGCTCTGTTTTCTCCTATATGGATACATGTATTTGGAAATCTAAATCAAACACGGTTTGTGCTAGGCTCTTTGAAACTTGGCACAATAATGTAGTTCCAAGTTCTATCGCTAAGGTTTGTGTCCTATTGAAGTAGCCCCAAGCAGAGACTGACGAGAATCACTTTCATTGAAAGGGGTTGCCAAGCTTCCGAAAAACTACGAATATCCGGAAATCTCAGCAAACATTTTTTCACCCAATCTTGATGATACTTGCAGGTAATGATCAGTAAACCAATCCCACTTGGCTCACCAAATTTCGTTCTTCTGGGTTAAACCGTTCGTTTGCAGTAACCGTTTTCATGTTTAGGTTTCACTCTGTTTTCTACTATATGGATACATGTAGTTGGAACTCTAAATCAAACACGGTTTGTGCTAGCTCTTTGAAACTTGGGACAATAATGTAGTTCCAAGTTCTATCGCTTTGGCTTGTGTCCTATTGAAGTAGACCCAAGCAGAAACTGACGAGAACCACTTTCATTGAAAGGGGTTGCCAAGCTTCCAAAAAACTACGAGTTTCCGGAATTCCCAGCAAATAATTTTTCACCCAATCTTGATGATACTTGCAGATCATGATCAGTACACCAATCCCACTTGGCTCACCAAATTTCGTTCTTCTAGTTTAAACCGGTCCTTTGCAGTATCCGTTTTCATGTTTAGGTTTCACTCTGTTTTCTCCTATATGGATACATGTATTTGGAACTCTAAATCAAACACGGTTTGTGCTAGCTCATTGAAACTTGGCACAATAATGTATTTCCATGTTCTATCGTTATGGTTTGTGTCCTATTGAAGTAGCCCCAAGCAGAGACTGACGAGAATCACTTTCATTGAAAGGGGTTGCCAAGCTTCCAAAAAATTACGAGTTTCCGGAAATCTCAGCAAACACTTTTTCACCCAATCTTGATGATACTTGCAGGTAATGATCAGTACACCAATCCCACTTGGCTCACCAAATTTCGTTTTTCTAGGTTTAACCGGTCCTTTGCAGTAACCGTTTTCATGTTTAGGTTTCACTCTGTTTTCTCCTATATGGATACATGTAGTTGGAACTCTAAATCAAACACGGTTTGTGCTAGCTCTTTGAAACTTGGCACAATAATGTAGTTCCATGTTCCATCGCTATGGTTTGTATCCTATTGAAGTAGCCCCAAGCAGAGACTGACGAGAATCACTTTCATTGAAAGGGGTTGCCAAGCTTCAAAAAAACTACGAGTTTCCTGAAATCTCAGCAAATATTTTTTCACCCAATCTTGATGATACTTGCAGGGAATGATTAGTACACAATCTCACTTGGCTCACCAAATTTCGTTCTTCTAGGTTAAACCGTTCCTTTGCAGGAACCATTTTCATGTTTAGTTTTCACTCTGTTTTCTCCTATATGGATACATGTAGTTGGAACTCTAAATCAACACGGTTTGTGCTAGCTCTTTGAAACTTGGCACAATAATGTAGTTCCAAGTTCTATCGCTATGGTTTGTGTCCTATTGGTGTAGCCAGAAGCAGAAACTGACGAGAATCACTTTCATTGAAAGGGGTTGCCAAGCTTCCAAAAAACTACGAGTTTCCTGAAATCTCAGCAAACATTTTTTTACACAATCTTGATGATACTTGCAGATCATGATCAGTACACCAATCCCACTTGGCTCAGCAAATTTCGTTCTTTTAGGTTAAACCGTTCGTTTGCAGTAACCGTTTTCATGTTTAGGTTTCACTCTGTTTTCTCCTATATGGATACATGTAGATGGAACTCTAAATAAAACACGGTTTGTGCTAGCTCTTTGAAACTAGGCACAATAATGTAGTTCCAAGTTCTATCGCTATGGTTTGTGTCCTATTGAAGTAGCCCCCACTCAGAGACTGACGAGAATCACTTTCATTGAAAGGGGTTGCCAAGCTTCCAAAAAACTACGAGTTTCCTGAAATCTCAGGAAACATTTTTTCACGCAAACTTGGTGATACTTGCAGGTAATGATCAGTACACCAATCCCACATGGCTCACCAAATTTCGTTGTTCTGGGTTAAACCGTTCATTTGCAGTAACCGTTTTCATGTTTAGGTTTCACTCTGTTTTCTCCTATATGGATACATGTAGTTGGAACTCTAAATCAAACACGGTTTCTGCTAGGCTCCTTGAAACTTGGCAAAATAATGTAGTTCCAAGTTCTATCGCTATGGTTTGTGTCCTATTGAAGTAGCCCCAAGCAGAGACTACCAAGGATCACTTTCATTGAAAGTGGTTGCCAAGCTTCCAAAAAACTACGAGTTTTCTGAAATCTCAGCAAACATTTTTTCACCCAATCTTGATGATACTTGCAGGTAATGATCAGTACACCAATCCCACATGGCTCACCAAATTTCGTTGTTCTGGGTTAAACCGTTCATTTGCAGTAACCGTTTTCATGTTTAGGTTTCACACTGTTTTCTCCTATATGGATACATGTAGTTGGAACTCTAAATCAACACGGTTTGTGCTAGCTCTTTGAAACTTGGCACAATAATGTAGTTCCAAGTTCTATCACTATGGTTTGTGTCCTATTTTGTAGCCAGAAGCAGAAACTGACGAGAATCACTTTCATTGAAAGGGGTTGCCAAGCTTCCAAAAAACTACGAGTTTTCTGAAATCTCAGCAAACACTTTTTCACCCAATCTTGATGATACTTGCAGGTAATGATCAGTACACCAATCCCACTTGGCTCACCAAATTTCGTTCTTCTAGGTTAAACCGGTCCTTTGCAGTAACCGTTTTCATGTTTAGGTTTCACTCTGTTTTCTCCTATATGGATACATGTAGTTGGAACTCTAAATCAAACACGGTTTTGCTAGCTCTTTGAAATTTGGCACAATAATGTAGTTCCAAGTTCTATCGCTATGCTTTGTGTCCTATTGAAGTAGCCCCAAGCAGAGACTGACGAGAATCACTTTCATTGAAAGGGGTTGCCAAGCTTCCAAAAAACTACGAGTTTCCGGAAATCTCAGCAATCATTTTTTCATCCAATCTTGATGATACTTCCAGGTAATGATCAGTTCACCAATCCCACTTGGCTCTCCAAATTTCGTTCTTCTAGGTTAAACCATTCGTTTGCAGTAACCGTTTTCATGTTTAGGTTTCACTCTGTTTTCTACTATTTGGATACATATATTTGGAACTCTAAATCAAACACGGTTTGTGCTAGCTCTTTGAAACTTGGCACAATAATGTAGTTCCAAGTTCTATCGCTATGGTTTGTATCCTACTGATGTAGCCCCAAGCAGAGACTGACGAGAAACACTTTCATTGAAAGGGGTTGCCAAGCTTCCGAAAAACTACGAATATCCGGAAATCTCAGCAAACATTTTTTCACCCAATCTTGATGATACTTGCAGGTAATGATCAGTACACCAATCCCACTTGGCTCACCAAGTTTCGTTCTTCTGGGTTAAACCGTTCGTTTGCAGTAACCGTTTTCATGTTTAGGTTTCACTCTGTTGTCTACTATATGGATACATGTAGTTGGAACTCTAAATCAAACACGGTTTGTGCTAGCTCTTTGAAACTTGGGACAATAATGTAGTTCCAAGTTCTATCGCTTTGGCTTGTGTCCTATTGAAGTAGCCACAAGCAGAAACTGACGAGAACCACTTTCATTGAAAGGGGTTGCCAAGCTTCCAAAAAACTAGGAGTTTCCGGAAATCTCCGCAAATATTTTTTCACCCAATCTTGATGATACTTGCAGATCATGATCAGTACACCAATCCCACTTGGCTCACCAAATTTCGTTCTTCTAGTTTAAACCGGTCCTTTGCAGTATCCGTTTTCATGTTTAGGTTTCACTCTGTTTTCTCCTATATGGATACATGTATTTGGAACTCTAAATCAAACACGGTTTCTGCTAGCTCATTGAAACTTGGCATAATAATGTATTTCCATTTTCAATCGTTATGGTTTGTGTCCTATTGAAGTAGCCCCAAGCAGAGACTGACGAGAATCACTTTCATTGAAAGGGGTTGCCAAGCTTCCAAAAAATTACGAGTTTCCGGAAATCTCAGCAAACACTTTTTCACCCAATCTTGATGATACTTGCAGGTAATGATCAGTACACCAATCCCACTTGGCTCACCAAATTTCGTTTTTCTAGGTTTAACCGGTCCTTTGCAGTAACCGTTTTCATGTTTAGGTTTCACTCTGTTTTCTCCTATATGGATACATGTAGTTGGAACTCTAAATCAAACACGGTTTGTGCTAGCTCTTTGAAACTTGGCACAATAATGTAGTTCCAAGTTCCATCGCTATGGTTTGTATCCTATTGAAGTAGCCCCAAGCAGAGACTGACGAGAATCACTTTCATTGAAAGGGGTTGCCAAGCTTACCAAAAACTATGAGTTTCCGGAAATCTCAGCAAACATTTTTTCACCCGATCTTGGTGATACTTGCAGGGAATGATCAGTACACCAATCCCACTTGGCTCACCAAATTTCGTTCTTCTAGGTTAAACCGGTCCTTTGCAGTAACCGTTTTCATGTTTAGGTTTCACTCTGTTTTCTCCTATATGGATACATGTAGTTGGAACTCTAAATCAAACACGGTTTGTGCTAGCTCTTTGAAGCTTGGCACAATAATGTAGTTCCAAGTTCTATCGCAATGGTTTGTGTCCTATTGAAGTAGCCCCAAGCAGAGACTGACGAGAATCACTTTCATTGAAAGGGGTTGAAAAGCTTCCAAAAAACTACGAGTTTCCTGAAATCTCAGCAAACATTTTTTCACCCCATCTTGATGATACTTGCAGGAAATGATCAGTACACCAATCCCACTTGGCTCACCAAATTTCGTTCTTCTGGGTTAAACCGTTCGTTTGCAGTAACCGTTTTCATGTTTAGGTTTCACTCTGTTTTCTCCTATATGGATACATGTAGTTGGAACTCTAAATCAACACGGTTTGTGCTAGCTCTTTGAAACTTGGCACAATAATGTAGTTCCAAGTTCTATCGCTATGGTTTGTGTCCTATTGGTGTAGCCAGAAGCAGAAACTGACGAGAATCACTTTCATTGAAAGGGGTTGCCAAGCTTCCAAAAAACTACGAGTTTCCGGAAATCTCAGCAAACATTTTTTCACCCAATCTTGATGATACTTGCAGGAAATGATCAGTACACCAATCCCACTTGGCTCACCAAATTTCGTTCTTTTAGGTTAAACCGTTCCTTTGCAGTAACCGTTTTCATGTTTAGGTTTCACTCTGTTTTCTCCTATATGGATACATGTAGTTGGAACTCTAAATCAACACGGTTTGTGCTAGCTCTTTGAAACTTGGCACAATAATGTAGTTCCAAGTTCTATCACTATGGTTTGTGTCCTATTGGTGTAGCCAGAAGCAGAAACTGACGAGAATCACTTTCATTGAAAGGGGTTGCCAAGCTTCCAAAAAACTACGAGTTTCGTGAAATCTCAGGAAACATTTTTTCACCCAATCTTGTTGATAATTGCAGGTAATGATCAGTACACCAATCCCACTTGGCTCACCAAACTTCGTTGTTCTGGGTTAAACCGTTCATTTGCAGTAACCGTTTTCATGTTTAGGTTTCGCTCTGTTTTCTCCTATATGGATACATGTATTTGGAAATCTAAATCAAACACGGTTTGTGCTAGGCTCTTTGAAACTTGGCACAATAATGTAGTTCCAAGTTCTATCGCTAAGGTTTGTGTCCTATTGAAGTAGCCCCAAGCAGAGACTGACGAGAATCACTTTCATTGAAAGGGGTTGCCAAGCTTTCAAAAAACTACGAGTTTCCGGAAATCTCAGCAAACATTTTTTCACCCAATCTTGATGATACTTGCAGGTAATGATCAGTACACCAATCCCACTTGGCTCACCAAAATTCGTTCTTCTAGGTTAAACCGTTCCTTTGCAGTAACCGTTTTCATGTTTAGGTTTCACTCTGTTTTCTCCTATATGGATACATGTAGTTAGAACTCTAAATGAAACACGGTTTGTGCTAGCTCTTTGAAACTTGGCACAATAATGTAGTTCCAAGTTCTATCGCTATGTCTTGTGTGCTATTGAAGTAGCCCCAAGCAGAGACTGACGAGAATCACATTCATTGAAAGGGGTTGCCAAGCTTCCAAAAAACTACGAGTTTCCTGAAATCTCAGGAAACATTTTTTCACGCAATCTTGGTGATACTTGCAGGTAATGATCAGTACACCAATCCCACTTGGCTCACCAAATTTCGTTGTTCTGGGTTAAACCGTTCATTTGCTGTAACCGTTTTCATGTTTAGGTTTCGCTCTGTTTTCTCTTATATGGATACATGTAGTTGGAACTCTAAATCAAACACGGTTTGTGCTAGGCTCTTTGAAACTTGGCACAATAATGTTGTTCCAAGTTCTATCGCTATGGTTTGTGTCCTATTGAAGTAGCCCCAAGCAGAGACTACCAAGAATCACTTTCATTGAAAGGGGTTGCCAAGCTTCCAAAAAACTACGAGTTTCCTGAAATCTCAGCAAACATTTTTTCACCCCATCTTGATGATACTTGCAGGTAATGATCAGTACACCAATCCCACTTGGCTCACCAAATTTCGTTCTTCTAGGTTAAACCGTTCGTTTGCAGTAACCGTTTTCATGTTTAGTTTTCACTCTGTTTTCTCCAATATGGATACATGTAGTTGGGACTCTAAATCAAACACGGTTTGTGCTAGTTCTTTGAAACTTGGCACAGTAATGTAGTTCCAAGTTCTATCGCTATGGTTTGTGTCCTATTGAAGTAGCCCCAAGCAGAGACTGACGAGAATCACTTTCATTGAAAGGGGTTGCCAAGCTTCCGAAAAACTACGAGTTTCCGGAAATCTCAGCAAACATTTTTTCACCAAATCTTGATGATACTTGCAGGTAATGATCAGTACACCAATCCCACTTGGCTCACCAAATTTTGTTCTTCTAGGTTAAACCGTTCCTTTGCAGTAACCGTTTTCATGTTTAGGTTTCACTCTGTTTTCTCCTATATTGATACATGTAGTTGGAACTCTAAATCAAACACGGTTTCTGCTAGCTCTTTGAAACTTGGCACAATAATGTAGTTCCAAGTTCTATCGCTATGTATTGTGAGCTATTGAAGTAGCCCCAAGCAGAGAGTGACGAGAATCACTTTCATTGAAAGGGGTTGCCAAGCTTCCAAAAAACTACGAGATTCCTGAAATCTCAGCAAATATTTTTTTCACCCAATCTTGGTGATACTTGCAGGTAATGATTAGTACACCAATCTCACTTGGCTCACCAAATTTCGTTCTTCTAGGTTAAACCTTTCCTTTGCAGTAACCATTTTCACGTTTAGGTTTCACTCTGTTTTCTCCTATATGGATACATGTAGTTGGAACTCTAAATCAACACGGTTTGTGCTAGCTCTTTGAAACTTGGCACAATAATGTAGTTCCAAGTTCTATCGCTATGGTTTGTGTCCTATTGGTGTAGCCAGAAGCAGAAACTGACGAGAATCACTTTCATTGAAAGGGGTTGCCAAGCTTCCAAAAAACTACGAGTTTCCTGAAATCTCAGCAAACATTTTTTCACCCAATCTTGATGATACTTGCAGATAATGATCAGTACACCAATCCCACTTGGCTCACCAAATTTTGTTCTTTTAGGTTAAAACGTTCGTTTGCAATAACCGTTTTCATGTTTAGGTTTCACTCTGTGTTCTCCTATATTGATGCATGTATTTGGAACTCTAAATCAAACACGGTTTGTGCTAGCTCTTTGAAACTTGGCACAATAATGTAGTTCCAAGTTCTATCGCTATGCTTTGTGTCCTATTGAAGTAGCCCCAAGCAGAGACTGACGAGAATCACTTTCATTGAAAGGGGTTGCCAAGCTTCCAAAAAACTACGAGTTTCCGGAAATCTCAGCAATCATTTTTTCATCCAATCTTGATGATACTTCCAAGTAATGATCAGTACACCAATCCCACTTGGCTCTCCAAATTTCGTTTTTCTAGGTTAAACCGATCATTTGCAGTAACCGTTTTCATGTTTAGGTTTCACTCTGTTTTCTACTTTTTGGATACATATAGTTGGAACTCTAAATCAAACACGGTTTGTGCTAGCTCTTTGAAACTTGGCACAATAATGTATTTCCATGTTCTATCGTTATGGTTTGTGTCCTATTGAAGTAGACCCAAGCAGAGACTGACGAGAATCACTTTCATTGAAAGGGGTTGCCAAGCTTCCAAAAAATTACGAGTTTCCGGAAATCTCAGCAAACACTTTTTCACCCAATCTTGATGATACTTGCAGGTAATGATCAGTACACCAATCCCACTTGGCTCACCAAGTTTCGTTTTTCTAGGTTTAACCGGTCCTTTGCAGTAACCGTTTTCATGTTTAGGTTTCACTCTGTTTTCTCCTATATGGATACATGTAGTTGGAACTCTAAATCAAACACGGTTTGTGCTAGCTCTTTGAAACTTGGCCCAATAATGTAGTTCCAAGATCCATCACTATGGTTTGTATCCTATTGAAGTAGCCCCAAGCAGAGACTGACGAGAATCACTTTCATTGAAAGGGGTTGCCAAGCTTCCAAAAAACTACGAGTTTCCGGAAATCTCAGCAATCATTTTTTCATCCAATCTTGATGATACTTGCAGGTAATGATCAGTACACCAATCCCACTTGGCTCACCAAATTTCGTTTTTCTAGGTTTAACCGGTCCTTTGCAGTAACCGTTTTCATGTTTAGGTTTCACTCTGTTTTCTCCTATATGGATACATGTAGTTGGAACTCTAAATCAAACACGGTTTGTGCTAGCTCTTTGAAACTTGGCACAATAATGTAGTTCCAAGTTCTATCGCTATGGTTTGTGTCCTATTGAAGTAGCCCCAAGCAGAGACTGACGAGAATCACTTTCATTGAAAGGGGTTGCCAAGCTTCCAAAAAACTACGAGTTTCCGGAAATCTCAGCAATCATTTTTTCATCCAATCTTGATGATACTTCCAGGTAATGATCAGTACACCAATCCCACTTGGCTCACCAAATTTCGTTCTTCTGGGTTAAACCGTTCGTTTGCAGTAACCGTTTTCATGTTTAGGTTTCACTCTGTTGTCTACTATATGGATACATGTAGTTGGAACTCTAAATCAAACACGGTTTGTGCTAGCTCTTTGAAACTTGGGACAATAATGTAGTTCCAAGTTCTATCGCTTTGGCTTGTGTCCTATTGAAGTAGCCCCAAGCAGAAACTGACGAGAACCACTTTCATTGAAAGGGGTTGCCAAGCTTCCAAAAAACTAGGAGTTTCCGGAAATCTCAGCAAATATTTTTTCACCCAATCTTGATGATACTTGCAGATCATGATCAGTACACCAATCCCACTTGGCTCACCAAATTTCGTTCTTCTAGTTTAAACCGGTCCTTTGCAGTATCCGTTTTCATGTTTAGGTTTCACTCTGTTTTCTCCTATATGGATACATGTATTTGGAAATCTAAATCAAACACGGTTTGTGCTAGCTCATTGAAACTTGGCACAATAATGTATTTCCATTTTCTATCGTTATGGTTTGTGTCCTATTGAAGTAGCCCCAAGCAGAGACTGACGAGAATCACTTTCATTGAAAGGGGTTGCCAAGCTTCCAAAAAATTACGAGTTTCCAGAAATCTCAGCAAACACTTTTTCACCCAATCTTGATGATACTTGCAGGTAATGATCAGTACACCAATCCCACTTGGCTCACCAAATTTCGTTTTTCTAGGTTTAACCGGTCCTTTGCAGTAACCGTTTTCATGTTTAGGTTTCACTCTGTTTTCTCCTATATGGATACATGTAGTTGGAACTCTAAATCAAACACGGTTTGTGCTAGCTGTTTGAAACTTGGCACAATAATGTAGTTCCAAGTTCCATCGCTATGGTTTGTATCCTATTGAAGTAGCCCCAAGCAGAGACTGACGAGAATCACTTTCATTGAAAGGGGTTGCCAAGCTTCCCAAAAACTATGAGTTTCCGGAAATCTCAGCAAACATTTTTTCACCCAATCTTGGTGATACTTGCAGGGAATGATCAGTACACCAATCCCACTTGGCTCACCAAATTTCGTTCTTCTAGGTTAAACCGTTCCTTTGCAGTAACCGTTTTCATGTTTAGGTTTCACTCTGTTTTCTCCTATATGGATACATGTAGTTGGAACTCTAAATCAAACACGGTTTGTGCTAGCTCTTTGAAGCTTGGCACAATAATGTAGTTCCAAGTTCTATCGCAATGGTTTGTGTCCTATTGAAGTAGCCCCAAGCAGAGACTGACGAGAATCACTTTCATTGAAAGGGGTTGCCAAGCTTCCAAAAAACTACGAGTTTCCGGAAATCTCAGCAATCATTTTTTCATCCAATCTTGATGATACTTCCAAGTAATGATCAGTACACCAATCCCACTTGGCTCTCCAAATTTCGTTCTTCTAGGTTAAACCGATCGTTTGCAGTAACCGTTTTCATGTTTAGGTTTCACTCTGTTTTCTACTTTTTGGATACATATAGTTGGAACTCTAAATCAAACACGGTTTGTGCTAGCTCTTTGAAACTTGGCACAATAATGTATTTCCATGTTCTATCGTTATGGTTTGTGTCCTATTGAAGTAGACCCAAGCAGAGACTGACGAGAATCACTTTCATTGAAAGGGGTTGCCAAGCTTCCAAAAAATTACGAGTTTCCGGAAATCTCAGCAAACACTTTTTCACCCAATCTTGATGATACTTGCAGGTAATGATCAGTACACCAATCCCACTTGGCTCACCAAGTTTCGTTTTTCTAGGTTTAACCGGTCCTTTGCAGTAACCGTTTTCATGTTTAGGTTTCACTCTGTTTTCTCCTATATGGATACATGTAGTTGGAACTCTAAATCAAACACGGTTTGTGCTAGCTCTTTGAAACTTGGCCCAATAATGTAGTTCCAAGATCCATCACTATGGTTTGTATCCTATTGAAGTAGCCCCAAGCAGAGACTGACGAGAATCACTTTCATTGAAAGGGGTTGCCAAGCTTCCAAAAAACTACGAGTTTCCGGAAATCTCAGCAATCATTTTTTCATCCAATCTTGATGATACTTGCAGGTAATGATCAGTACACCAATCTCACTTGGCTCACCAAATTTCGTTCTTCTAGGTTAAACCTTTCCTTTGCAGTAACCATTTTCACGTTTAGGTTTCACTCTGTTTTCTCCTATATGGATACATGTAGTTGGAACTCTAAATCAACACGGTTTGTGCTAGCTCTTTGAAACTTGGCACAATAATGTAGTTCCAAGTTCTATCGCTATGGTTTGTGTCCTATTGGTGTAGCCAGAAGCAGAAACTGACGAGAATCACTTTCATTGAAAGGGGTTGCCAAGCTTCCAAAAAACTACGAGTTTCCTGAAATCTCAGCAAACATTTTTTCACCCAATCTTGATGATACTTGCAGATAATGATCAGTACACCAATCCCACTTGGCTCACCAAATTTTGTTCTTTTAGGTTAAAACGTTCGTTTGCAATAACCGTTTTCATGTTTAGGTTTCACTCTGTGTTCTCCTATATTGATGCATGTATTTGGAACTCTAAATCAAACACGGTTTGTGCTAGCTCTTTGAAACTTGGCACAATAATGTAGTTCCAAGTTCTATCGCTATGCTTTGTGTCCTATTGAAGTAGCCCCAAGCAGAGACTGACGAGAATCACTTTCATTGAAAGGGGTTGCCAAGCTTCCAAAAAACTACGAGTTTCCGGAAATCTCAGCAATCATTTTTTCATCCAATCTTGATGATACTTCCAAGTAATGATCAGTACACCAATCCCACTTGGCTCTCCAAATTTCGTTTTTCTAGGTTAAACCGATCGTTTGCAGTAACCGTTTTCATGTTTAGGTTTCACTCTGTTTTCTACTTTTTGGATACATATAGTTGGAACTCTAAATCAAACACGGTTTGTGCTAGCTCTTTGAAACTTGGCACAATAATGTATTTCCATGTTCTATCGTTATGGTTTGTGTCCTATTGAAGTAGACCCAAGCAGAGACTGACGAGAATCACTTTCATTGAAAGGGGTTGCCAAGCTTCCAAAAAATTACGAGTTTCCGGAAATCTCAGCAAACACTTTTTCACCCAATCTTGATGATACTTGCAGGTAATGATCAGTACACCAATCCCACTTGGCTCACCAAGTTTCGTTTTTCTAGGTTTAACCGGTCCTTTGCAGTAACCGTTTTCATGTTTAGGTTTCACTCTGTTTTCTCCTATATGGATACATGTAGTTGGAACTCTAAATCAAACACGGTTTGTGCTAGCTCTTTGAAACTTGGCCCAATAATGTAGTTCCAAGATCCATCACTATGGTTTGTATCCTATTGAAGTAGCCCCAAGCAGAGACTGACGAGAATCACTTTCATTGAAAGGGGTTGCCAAGCTTCCAAAAAACTACGAGTTTCCGGAAATCTCAGCAATCATTTTTTCATCCAATCTTGATGATACTTGCAGGTAATGATCAGTACACCAATCCCACTTGGCTCACCAAATTTCGTTTTTCTAGGTTTAACCGGTCCTTTGCAGTAACCGTTTTCATGTTTAGGTTTCACTCTGTTTTCTCCTATATGGATACATGTAGTTGGAACTCTAAATCAAACACGGTTTGTGCTAGCTCTTTGAAACTTGGCACAATAATGTAGTTCCAAGTTCTATCGCTATGGTTTGTGTCCTATTGAAGTAGCCCCAAGCAGAGACTGACGAGAATCACTTTCATTGAAAGGGGTTGCCAAGCTTCCAAAAAACTACGAGTTTCCGGAAATCTCAGCAATCATTTTTTCATCCAATCTTGATGATACTTCCAGGTAATGATCAGTACACCAATCCCACTTGGCTCACCAAATTTCGTTCTTCTGGGTTAAACCGTTCGTTTGCAGTAACCGTTTTCATGTTTAGGTTTCACTCTGTTGTCTACTATATGGATACATGTAGTTGGAACTCTAAATCAAACACGGTTTGTGCTAGCTCTTTGAAACTTGGGACAATAATGTAGTTCCAAGTTCTATCGCTTTGGCTTGTGTCCTATTGAAGTAGCCCCAAGCAGAAACTGACGAGAACCACTTTCATTGAAAGGGGTTGCCAAGCTTCCAAAAAACTAGGAGTTTCCGGAAATCTCAGCAAATATTTTTTCACCCAATCTTGATGATACTTGCAGATCATGATCAGTACACCAATCCCACTTGGCTCACCAAATTTCGTTCTTCTAGTTTAAACCGGTCCTTTGCAGTATCCGTTTTCATGTTTAGGTTTCACTCTGTTTTCTCCTATATGGATACATGTATTTGGAAATCTAAATCAAACACGGTTTGTGCTAGCTCATTGAAACTTGGCACAATAATGTATTTCCATTTTCTATCGTTATGGTTTGTGTCCTATTGAAGTAGCCCCAAGCAGAGACTGACGAGAATCACTTTCATTGAAAGGGGTTGCCAAGCTTCCAAAAAATTACGAGTTTCCAGAAATCTCAGCAAACACTTTTTCACCCAATCTTGATGATACTTGCAGGTAATGATCAGTACACCAATCCCACTTGGCTCACCAAATTTCGTTTTTCTAGGTTTAACCGGTCCTTTGCAGTAACCGTTTTCATGTTTAGGTTTCACTCTGTTTTCTCCTATATGGATACATGTAGTTGGAACTCTAAATCAAACACGGTTTGTGCTAGCTGTTTGAAACTTGGCACAATAATGTAGTTCCAAGTTCCATCGCTATGGTTTGTATCCTATTGAAGTAGCCCCAAGCAGAGACTGACGAGAATCACTTTCATTGAAAGGGGTTGCCAAGCTTCCCAAAAACTATGAGTTTCCGGAAATCTCAGCAAACATTTTTTCACCCAATCTTGGTGATACTTGCAGGGAATGATCAGTACACCAATCCCACTTGGCTCACCAAATTTCGTTCTTCTAGGTTAAACCGTTCCTTTGCAGTAACCGTTTTCATGTTTAGGTTTCACTCTGTTTTCTCCTATATGGATACATGTAGTTGGAACTCTAAATCAAACACGGTTTGTGCTAGCTCTTTGAAGCTTGGCACAATAATGTAGTTCCAAGTTCTATCGCAATGGTTTGTGTCCTATTGAAGTAGCCCCAAGCAGAGACTGACGAGAATCACTTTCATTGAAAGGGGTTGCCAAGCTTCCAAAAAACTACGAGTTTCCGGAAATCTCAGCAATCATTTTTTCATCCAATCTTGATGATACTTCCAAGTAATGATCAGTACACCAATCCCACTTGGCTCTCCAAATTTCGTTCTTCTAGGTTAAACCGATCGTTTGCAGTAACCGTTTTCATGTTTAGGTTTCACTCTGTTTTCTACTTTTTGGATACATATAGTTGGAACTCTAAATCAAACACGGTTTGTGCTAGCTCTTTGAAACTTGGCACAATAATGTATTTCCATGTTCTATCGTTATGGTTTGTGTCCTATTGAAGTAGACCCAAGCAGAGACTGACGAGAATCACTTTCATTGAAAGGGGTTGCCAAGCTTCCAAAAAATTACGAGTTTCCGGAAATCTCAGCAAACACTTTTTCACCCAATCTTGATGATACTTGCAGGTAATGATCAGTACACCAATCCCACTTGGCTCACCAAGTTTCGTTTTTCTAGGTTTAACCGGTCCTTTGCAGTAACCGTTTTCATGTTTAGGTTTCACTCTGTTTTCTCCTATATGGATACATGTAGTTGGAACTCTAAATCAAACACGGTTTGTGCTAGCTCTTTGAAACTTGGCCCAATAATGTAGTTCCAAGATCCATCACTATGGTTTGTATCCTATTGAAGTAGCCCCAAGCAGAGACTGACGAGAATCACTTTCATTGAAAGGGGTTGCCAAGCTTCCAAAAAACTACGAGTTTCCGGAAATCTCAGCAATCATTTTTTCATCCAATCTTGATGATACTTGCAGGTAATGATCAGTACACCAATCCCACTTGGCTCACCAAATTTCGTTTTTCTAGGTTTAACCGGTCCTTTGCAGTAACCGTTTTCATGTTTAGGTTTCACTCTGTTTTCTCCTATATGGATACATGTAGTTGGAACTCTAAATCAAACACGGTTTGTGCTAGCTCTTTGAAACTTGGCACAATAATGTAGTTCCAAGTTCTATCGCTATGGTTTGTGTCCTATTGAAGTAGCCCCAAGCAGAGACTGACGAGAATCACTTTCATTGAAAGGGGTTGCCAAGCTTCCAAAAAACTACGAGTTTCCGGAAATCTCAGCAATCATTTTTTCATCCAATCTTGATGATACTTCCAGGTAATGATCAGTACACCAATCCCACTTGGCTCACCAAATTTCGTTCTTCTGGGTTAAACCGTTCGTTTGCAGTAACCGTTTTCATGTTTAGGTTTCACTCTGTTGTCTACTATATGGATACATGTAGTTGGAACTCTAAATCAAACACGGTTTGTGCTAGCTCTTTGAAACTTGGGACAATAATGTAGTTCCAAGTTCTATCGCTTTGGCTTGTGTCCTATTGAAGTAGCCCCAAGCAGAAACTGACGAGAACCACTTTCATTGAAAGGGGTTGCCAAGCTTCCAAAAAACTAGGAGTTTCCGGAAATCTCAGCAAATATTTTTTCACCCAATCTTGATGATACTTGCAGATCATGATCAGTACACCAATCCCACTTGGCTCACCAAATTTCGTTCTTCTAGTTTAAACCGGTCCTTTCCAGTATCCGTTTTCATGTTTAGGTTTCACTCTGTTTTCTCCTATATGGATACATGTATTTGGAAATCTAAATCAAACACGGTTTGTGCTAGCTCATTGAAACTTGGCACAATAATGTATTTCCATTTTCTATCGTTATGGTTTGTGTCCTATTGAAGTAGCCCCAAGCAGAGACTGACGAGAATCACTTTCATTGAAAGGGGTTGCCAAGCTTCCAAAAAATTACGAGTTTCCGGAAATCTCAGCAAACACTTTTTCACCCAATCTTGATGATACTTGCAGGTAATGATCAGTACACCAATCCCACTTGGCTCACCAAATTTCGTTTTTCTAGGTTTAACCGGTCCTTTGCAGTAACCGTTTTCATGTTTAGGTTTCACTCAGTTTTCTCCTATATGGATACATGTAGTTGGAACTCTAAATCAAACACGGTTTGTGCTAGCTCTTTGAAACTTGGCACAATAATGTAGTTCCAAGTTCCATCGCTATGGTTTGTATCCTATTGAAGTAGCCCCAAGCAGAGACTGACGAGAATCACTTTCATTGAAAGGGGTTGCCAAGCTTCCCAAAAACTATGAGTTTCCGGAAATCTCAGCAAACATTTTTTCACCCAATCTTGGTGATACTTGCAGGGAATGATCAGTACACCAATCCCACTTGGCTCACCAAATTTCGTTCTTCTAGGTTAAACCGTTCCTTTGCAGTAACCGTTTTCATGTTTAGGTTTCACTCTATTTTCTCCTATATGGATACATGTAGTTGGAACTCTAAATCAAACACGGTTTGTGCTAGCTCTTTGAAGCTTGGCACAATAATGTAGTTCCAAGTTCTATCGCAATGGTTTGTGTCCTATTGAAGTAGCCCCAAGCAGAGACTGACGAGAATCACTTTCATTGAAAGGGGTTGAAAAGCTTCCAAAAAACTACGAGTTTCCGGAAATCTCAGCAAACATTTTTTCACCCAATCTTAAAGATACTTCCATTTAATAATCAGTACACCAATCCCACTTGGCTCACCAAATTTCGTTCTTCTAGTTTAAACCGTTCGTTTGCAGTAACCGTTTTCATGTTTAGGTTTCACTCTGTTTTCTCCTATATGGATACATGTATTTGGAACTCTAAATCAAACACGGTTTGTGCTAGCTCTATGAAACTTGGCACAATAATGTAGTTCCAAGTTCTTTCGCTTTGGTTTGTGTCCTATTGAAGTAGCCCCAAGCAGAGACTGACGAGAATCACTTTCATTGAAAGGGGTTGCAAGTCTTCCAAAAAACTACGAGTTTCCTGAAATCTCAGCAAACATTTTTTCACCCCATCTTGATGATACTTGCAGGAAATGATCAGTACACCAATCCCACTTGGCTCACCAAATTTCTTTCTTCTGGGTTAAACCATTCGTTTGCAGTATCCGTTTTCATGTTTAGGTTTCACTCTGTTTTCTCCTATATGGATACATGTAGTTGGAACTCTAAATCAACACGGTTTGTGCTAGCTCTTTGAAACTTGGCACAATAATGTAGTTCCAAGTTCTATCACTATGGTTTGTGTCCTATTGGTGTAGCCAGAAGCAGAAACTGACGAGAATCACTTTCATTGAAAGGGGTTGCCAAGCTTCCAAAAAACTACGAGTTTCCGGAAATCTCAGCAAACATTTTTTCACCCAATCTTGATGATACTTGCAGGAAATGATCAGTACACCAATCCCACTTGGCTCACCAAATTTCGTTCTTTTAGGTTAAACCGTTCCTTTGCAGTAACCGTTTTCATGTTTAGGTTTCACTCTGTTTTCTCCTATATGGATACATGTAGTTGGAACTCTAAATCAACACGGTTTGTGCTAGCTCTTTGAAACTTGGCACAATAATGTAGTTCCAAGTTCTATCGCTATGTCTTGTGTGCTATTGAAGTAGCCCCAAGCAGAGACTGACGAGAATCACATTCATTGAAAGGGGTTGCCAAGCTTCCAAAAAACTACGAGTTTCCTGAAATCTCAGAAAACATTTTTTCACGCAATCTTGGTGATACTTGCAGGTAATGATCAGTACACCAATCCCACTTGGCTCACCAAATTTCGTTGTTCTGGGTTAAACCGTTCATTTGCTGTAACCGTTTTCATGTTTAGGTTTCGCTCTGTTTTCTCTTATATGGATACATGTAGTTGGAACTCTAAATCAAACACGGTTTGTGCTAGGCTCTTTGAAACTTGGCACAATAATGTTGTTCCAAGTTCTATCGCTATGGTTTGTGTCCTATTGAAGTAGACCCAAGCAGAGACTACCAAGAATCACTTTCATTGAAAGGGGTTGCCAAGCTTCCAAAAAACTACGAGTTTCCTGAAATCTCAGCAAACATTTTTTCACCCCATCTTGATGATACTTGCAGGTAATGATCAGTACAGCAATCCCACTTGGCTCACCAAATTTCGTTCTTCTAGGTTAAACCGTTCCTTTGCAATAACCATTTTCATGTTTAGGTTTCACTCTGTTTTCTCCTATATGGATACATGTAGTTGGAACTCTAAATCAACACGGTTTGTGCTAGCTCTTTGAAACTTGGCACAATAATGTAGTTCCAAGTTCTATCGCTATGGTTTGTGTCCTATTGGTGTAGCCAGAAGCAGAAACTGACGAGAATCACTTTCATTGAAAGGGGTTGCCAAGCTTCCAAAAAACTACGAGTTTCGTGAAATCTCAGGAAACATTTTTTCACCCAATCTTGGTGATAATTGCAGGTAATGATCAGTACACCAATCCCACTTGGCTCACCAAATTTCGTTGTTCTGGGTTAAACCGTTCATTTGCAGTAACCGTTTTCATGTTTAGGTTTCGCTCTGTTTTCTCCTATATGGATACATGTATTTGGAAATCTAAATCAAACACGGTTTGTGCTAGGTTCTTTGAAACTTGGCACAATAATGTAGTTCCAAGTTCTATCGCTAAGGTTTGTGTCCTATTGAAGTAGCCCCAAGCAGAGACTGACGAGAATCACTTTCATTGAAAGGGGTTGAAAAGCTTCAAAAAAACTACGAGTTTCCTGTAATCTCAGCAAACATTTTTTCACCCCATCTTGATGATACATGCAGGTAATGATCAGTACACCAATCCCACTTGGCTCACCAAATTTCGTTCTTCTAGGTTAAACCGGTCCTTTGCAGTAACCGTTTTCATGTTTAGGTTTCACTCTGTTTTCTCCTATATGGATACATGTAGTTGGAACTCTAAATCAAACACGGTTTGTGCTAGCTCTTTGAAACTTGGCACAATAATGTAGTTCCAAGTTCTATGGCTATGGTTTGTGTCCTATTGGTGTAGCCAGAAGCAGAAACTGACGAGAATCACTTTCATTGAAAGGGGTTGCCAAGCTTCCAAAAAACTACTAGTTTCCTGAAATCTCAGCAAACATTTTTTCACCCAATCTTGATGATACTTGCAGGAAATGATCAGTACACCAATCCCACTTGGCTTACCAAATTTCGTTCTTTTAGGTTAAACCGTTCGTTTGCAATAACCATTTTCATGTTTAGGTTTCACTCTGTTTTCTCCTATATGGATACATGTAGTTGGAACTCTAAATCAAACACGGTTTGTGCTAGCTCTTTGAAACTTGGCACAATAATGTATTTCCATGTTCTATCGTTATGGTTTGTGTCCTATTGAAGTAGCCCCAAGCAGAGACTGACGAGAATCACTTTCATTGAAAGGGGTTGCCAAGCTTCCAAAAAATTACGAGTTTCCGGAAATCTCAGCAAACACTTTTTCACCCAATCTTGATGATACTTGCAGGTAATGATCAGTACACCAATCCCACTTGGCTCACCAAATTTCGTTTTTCTAGGTTTAACCGGTCCTTTGCAGTAACCGTTTTCATGTTTAGGTTTCACTCTGTTTTCTCCTATATGGATACATGTAGTTGGAACTCTAAATCAAACACGGTTTGTGCTAGCTCTTTGAAACTTGGCCCAATAATGTAGTTCCAAGTTCCATCACTATGGTTTGTATCCTATTGAAGTAGCCCCAAGCAGAGACTGACGAGAATCACATTCATTGAAAGGGGTTGCCAAGCTTCCAAAAAACTACGAGTTTACGGAAATCTCAGCAATCATTTTTTCATCCAATCTTGATGATACTTCCAGGTAATGATCAGTACACCAATCCCACTTGGCTCACCAAATTTCGTTTTTCTAGGTTTAACCGGTCCTTTGCAGTAACCGTTTTCATGTTTAGGTTTCACTCTGTTTTCTCCTATATGGATACATGTAGTTGGAACTCTAAATCAAACACGGTTTGTGCTAGCTCTTTGAAACTTGGCACAATAATGTAGTTCCAAGTTCTATCGCTATGGTTTGTGTCCTATTGAAGTAGCCCCAAGCAGAGACTGACGAGAATCACTTTCATTGAAAGGGGTTGCCAAGCTTCCAAAAAACTACGAGTTTCCGGAAATCTCAGCAATCATTTTTTCATCCAATCTTGATGATACTTGCAGGTAATGATCAGTACACCAATCCCACTTGGCTCTCCAAATTTCGTTCTTCTAGGTTAAACCATTCGTTTGCAGTAACCGTTTTCATGTTTAGGTTTCACTCTGTTTTCTACTATTTGGATACATATATTTGGAACTCTAAATCAAACACGGTTTGTGCTAGCTCTTTGAAACTTAGCACAATAATGTAGTTCCAAGTTCTATCGCTATGGTTTGTATCCTACTGATGTAGCCCCAAGCAGAGACTGACGAGAATCACTTTCATTGAAAGGGGTTGCCAAGCTTTCGAAAAACTATGAATATCCGGAAATCTCAGCAAACATTTTTTCACCCAATCTTGATGATACTTGCAGGTAATGATCAGTACACCAATCCCACTTGGCTCACCAAATTTCGTTCTTCTGGGTTAAACCGTTCGTTTGCAGTAACCGTTTTCATGTTTAGGTTTCACTCTGTTGTCTACTATATGGATACATGTAGTTGGAACTCTAAATCAAACACGGTTTGTGCTAGCTCTTTGAAACTTGGGACAATAATGTAGTTCCAAGTTCTATCGCTTTGGCTTGTGTCCTATTGAAGTAGCCCCAAGCAGAAACTGACGAGAACCACATTCATTGAAAGGGGTTGCCAAGCTTCCAAAAAAATTGGAGTTTCCGGAAATCTCAGCAAATATTTTTTCACCCAATCTTGATGATACTTACAGATCATGATCAGTACACCAATCCCACTTGGCTCACCAAATTTCGTTCTTCTAGTTTAAACCGGTCCTTTGCAGTATCCGTTTTCATGTTTAGGTTTCACTCTGTTTTCTCCTATATGGATACATGTATTTGGAACTCTAAATCAAACACGGTTTGTGCTAGCTCATTGAAACTTGGCACAATAATGTATTTCCATTTTCTATCGTTATGGTTTGTGTCCTATTGAAGTAGCCCCAAGCAGAGACTGACGAGAATCACTTTCATTGAAAGGGGTTGCCAAGCTTCCAAAAAATTACGAGTTTCCGGAAATCTCAGCAAACACTTTTTCACCCAATCTTGATGATACTTGCAGGTAATGATCAGTACACCAATCCCACTTGGCTCACCAAATTTCGTTTTTCTAGGTTTAACCGGTCCTTTGCAGTAACCGTTTTCATGTTTAGGTTTCACTCTGTTTTCTCCTATATGGATACATGTAGTTGGAACTCTAAATCAAACACGGTTTGTGCTAGCTCTTTGAAACTTGGCACAATAATGTAGTTCCAAGTTCCATCGCTATGGTTTGTATCCTATTGAAGTAGCCCCAAGCAGAGACTGACGAGAATCACTTTCATTGAAAGGGGTTGCCAAGCTTCCCAAAAACTATGAGTTTCCGGAAATCTCAGCAAACATTTTTTCACCCAATCTTGGTGATACTTGCAGGGAATGATCAGTACACCAATCCCACTTGGCTCACCAAATTTCGTTCTTCTAGGTTAAACCGTTCCTTTGCAGTAACCGTTTTCATGTTTAGGTTTCACTCTGTTTTCTCCTATATGGATACATGTAGTTGGAACTCTAAATCAAACACGGTTTGTGCTAGCTCTTTGAAGCTTGGCACAATAATGTAGTTCCAAGTTCTATCGCAATGGTTTGTGTCCTATTGAAGTAGCCCCAAGCAGAGACTGACGAGAATCACTTTCATTGAAAGGGGTTGAAAAGCTTCCAAAAAACTACGAGTTTCCGGAAATCTCAGCAAACATTTTTTCACCCAATCTTAAAGATACTTCCATTTAATAATCAGTACACCAATCCCACTTGGCTCACCAAATTTCGTTCTTCTAGTTTAAACCGTTCGTTTGCAGTAACCGTTTTCATGTTTAGGTTTCACTCTGTTTTCTCCTATATGGATACATGTAGTTGGAACTCTAAATCAAACACGGTTTGTGCTAGCACTATGAAACTTGGCACAATAATGTAGTTCCAAGTTCTATCGCTTTGGTTTGTGTCCTATTGAAGTAGCCCCAAGCAGAGACTGACGAGAATCACTTTCATTGAAAGGGGTTGCAAGTCTTCCAAAAAACTACGAGTTTCCTGAAATCTCAGCAAACATTTTTTCACCCCATCTTGATGATACTTGCAGGAAATGATCAGTACACCAATCCCACTTGGCTCACCAAATTTCGTTCTTCTAGGTTAAACCGTTCGTTTGCAGTAACCGTTTTCATGTTTAGTTTTCACTCTGTTTTCTCCTATATGGATACATGTAGTTGGAACTCTAAAGCAACACGGTTTGTGCTAGCTCTTTGAAACTTGGCACAATAATGTAGTTCCAAGTTCTATCGCTATGGTTTGTGTCCTATTGGTGTAGCCAGAAGCAGAAACTGACGAGAATCACTTTCATTGAAAGGGGTTGCCAAGCTTCCAAAAAACTACGAGTTTCCTGAAATCTCAGCAAACATTTTTTCACCCCATCTTGATGATACTTGCAGGTAATGATCAGTACACCAATCCCACTTGGCTCACCAAATTTCGTTCTTCTAGGTTAAACCGTTCGTTTGCAGTAACCGTTTTCATGTTTAGTTTTCACTCTGTTTTCTCCAATATGGATACATGTAGTTGGGAACTAAATCAAACACGGTTTGTGCTAGCTCTTTGAAACTTGGCACAGTAATGTAGTTCCAAGTTCTATCGCTATGGTTTGTGTCCTATTGAAGTAGCCCCAAGCAGAGACTGACGAGAATCACTTTCATTGAAAGTGGTTGCCAAGCTTCCAAAAAACTACGAGTTTCCGGAAATGTCAGCAAATATTTTTTCACCCAATCTTGATGATACTTGCAGTTCATGATCAGTACACCAATCCGACTTGGCTCACCAAATTTCGTTCTTCTAGGTTAAACCGGTCCTTTGCAGTAACCGTTTTCATGTTTAGGTTTCACTCTGTTTTATCCTATATGGATACATGTAGTTGGAACTAAAAATCAAACACGATTTGTGCTAGCTCGTTGAAACTTGGCACAATAATGTAGTTCCAAGTTCTATCGCTTTGGCTTGTGTCCTATTGAAGTTGCCTGAAGCAGAGACTGACGAGAATCACTTTCATTGAAAGGGGTTGCCAAGATTCCAAAAAACTACGAGTTTCCGGAAATCTCAGCAAATATTTTTTCAACCAATCTTGATGATACTTGCAGATCATGATCAGTACACCAATCCCACTTGGCTCACCAAATTTCGTTCTTCTTTGTTATACCGGTCCTTTACAGTATCCGTTTTCATGTTTAGGTTTCACTCTGTTTTCTCCTATATGGATACATGTAGTTGGAACTCTAAATCAAACACGATTTGTGCTAGTTCATTGAAACTTGGCACAATAATGTATTTCCATGTTCTATCGTTATCGTTTGTGTCCTATTGAAGTAGCCCCAAGCAGAGACTGACGAGAATCACTTTCATTGAAATGGGTTGCCAAGCTTCCAAAAAACTACGAGTTTCCGGAAATCTCAGCAAACACTTTTTCACCAATTTCTTGATGATACTTGCAGGTAATGATCAGTACACCAATCCCACTTGGCTCACCAAATTTCGTTCTTCTAGGTTATACCGTTCCTTTGCAGTAACCGTTTTCATGTTTAGGTTTCACTCTGTTTTCTCCTATATGGATACATGTAGTTGGAACTCTAAATCAACACGGTTTGTGCTAGCTCTTTGAAACTTGGCACAATAATGTAGTTCCAAGTTCTATCGCTATGGTTTGTGTCCTATTGGTGTAGCCAGAAGCAGAAACTGACGAGAATCACTTTCATTGAAAGGGTTTGCCAAGCTTCCGAAAAACTAGGTGTTTTCTGAAATCTCAGCAAACATTTTTTCACCCAATCTTGATGATACTTGCAGGTAATGATCAGTACACCAATCCCACTTGGCTCACCAAATTTCGTTCTTCTAGGTTAAACCGTTCCTTTGCAGTAACCGTTTTCATGTTTAGGTTTCACTCTGTTTTCTCCTATATGGATACATGTATTTGGAACCCTAAATCAAACACAGTTTGTGCTCGCTCTGTGAAACTTGGCAAAATAATGTAAATCCAAGTTCTATCCCTATGGTTTGTGTCCTATTGAAGTAGCCCCAAGCAGAGACTGACGAGAATCACTTTCATTGAAAGGGGTTGCCAAGATTCCAAAAAACTACGAGTTTCCGGAAATCTCAGCAAACATTTTTTCATCCAATCTTGATGATACTTGCAGGTAATGATCAGTACACCAATCCAACGGGCTCACTAAAATTTCATTCTTCTAGGTTAAACCGTTCGTTGGCAGTAACCGTTTTCATGTTTAGGTTTCACTCTGCTTTCTCCTATATGGATACATGCAGTTGGAACTCTAAATCAAACACGGTTTGTGCTAGCTCTTTGAAACTTGGCACAATAATGTAGTTCCAAGTTCTATCGCTTTGTTTTGTGTCCTATTGAAGTAGCCCCCACTCAGAGACTGACGAGAATCACTTTCATTGAAAGGGGTTGCCAAGCTTCCAAAAAACTACGAGTTTCGTGAAATCTCAGGAAACATTTTTTCACCCAATCTTGGTGATAATTGCAGGTAATGATCAGTACACCAATCCCACTTGGCTCACCAAATTTCGTTGTTCTGGGTTAAACCGTTCATTTGCAGTAACCGTTTTCATGTTTAGGTTTCGCTCTGTTTTCTCCTATATGGATACATGTATTTGGAAATCTAAATCAAACACGGTTTGTGCTAGGCTCTTTGAAACTTGGCACAATAATGTAGTTCCAAGTTCTATCGCTAAGGTTTGTGTCCTATTGAAGTAGCCCCAAGCAGAGACTGACGAGAATCACTTTCATTGAAAGGGGTTGCCAAGCTTTCAAAAAACTACGAGTTTCCGGAAATCTCAGCAAACATTTTTTCACCCAATCTTGATGATACTTGCAGGTAATGATCAGTACACCAATCCCACTTGGCTCACCAAAATTCGTTCTTCTAGGTTAAACCGTTCCTTTGCAGTAACCGTTTTCATGTTTAGGTTTCACTCTGTTTTCTCCTATATGGATACATGTAGTTAGAACTCTAAATCAAACACGGTTTGTGCTAGCTCTTTGAAACTTGGCACAATAATGTAGTTCCAAGTTCTATCGCTATGTCTTGTGTGCTATTGAAGTAGCCCCAAGCAGAGACTGACGAGAATCACATTCATTGAAAGGGGTTGCCAAGCTTCCAAAAAACTACGAGTTTCCTGAAATCTCAGGAAACATTTTTTCACGCAATCTTGGTGATACTTGCAGGTAATGATCAGTACACCAATCCCACTTGGCTCACCAAATTTCGTTGTTCTGGGTTAAACCGTTCATTTGCTGTAACCGTTTTCATGTTTAGGTTTCGCTCTGTTTTCTCTTATATGGATACATGTAGTTGGAACTCTAAATCAAACACGGTTTGTGCTAGGCTCTTTGAAACTTGGCACAATAATGTTGTTCCAAGTTCTATCGCTATGGTTTGTGTCCTATTGAAGTAGCCCCAAGCAGAGACTACCAAGAATCACTTTCATTGAAAGGGGTTGCCAAGCTTCCAAAAAACTACGAGTTTCCTGAAATCTCAGCAAACATTTTTTCACCCCATCTTGATGATACTTGCAGGTAATGATCAGTACAGCAATCCCACTTGGCTCACCAAATTTCGTTCTTCTAGGTTAAACCGTTCGTTTGCAGTAACCGTTTTCATGTTTAGTTTTCACTCTGTTTTCTCCAATATGGATACATGTAGTTGGGACTCTAAATCAAACACGGTTTGTGCTAGTTCTTTGAAACTTGGCACAGTAATGTAGTTCCAAGTTCTATCGCTATGGTTTGTGTCCTATTGAAGTAGCCCCAAGCAGAGACTGACGAGAATCACTTTCATTGAAAGGGGTTGCCAAGCTTCCGAAAAACTACGAGTTTCCGGAAATCTCAGCAAACATTTTTTCACCAAATCTTGATGATACTTGCAGGTAATGATCAGTACACCAATCCCACTTAGCTCACCCAATTTCGTTCTTCTAGGTTAAACCGTTCCTTTGCAGTAACCGTTTTCATGTTTAGGTTTCACTCTGTTTTCTCCTATATTGATACATGTAGTTGGAACTCTAAATCAAACACGGTTTCTGCTAGCTCTTTGAAACTTGGCACAATAATGTAGTTCCAAGTTCTATCGCTATGTATTGTGAGCTATTGAAGTAGCCCCAAGCAGAGAGTGACGAGAATCACTTTCATTGAAAGGGGTTGCCAAGCTTCCAAAAAACTACGAGATTCCTGAAATCTCAGCAAATATTTTTTTCACCCAATCTTGGTGATACTTGCAGGTAATGATTAGTACACCAATCTCACTTGGCTCACCAAATTTCGTTCTTCTAGGTTAAACCTTTCCTTTGCAGTAACCATTTTCACGTTTAGGTTTCACTCTGTTTTCTCCTATATGGATACATGTAGTTGGAACTCTAAATCAACACGGTTTGTGCTAGCTCTTTGAAACTTGGCACAATAATGTAGTTCCAAGTTCTATCGCTATGGTTTGTGTCCTATTGGTGTAGCCAGAAGCAGAAACTGACGAGAATCACATTCATTGAAAGGGGTTGCCAAGCTTCCAAAAAACTACGAGTTTCCTGAAATCTCAGCAAACATTTTTTCACCCAATCTTGATGATACTTGCACATAATGATCAGTACACCAATCCCACTTGGCTCACCAAATTTTGTTCTTTTAGGTTAAAACGTTCGTTTGCAATAACCGTTTTCATGTTTAGGTTTCACTCTGTGTTCTCCTATATTGATGCAAGTAATGGAACTCTAAATCAAACACGGTTTGTGCTAGCTCTTTGAAACTTGGCACAATAATGTAGTTCCAAGTTCTATCGCTATGCTTTGTGTCCTATTGAAGTAGCCCCAAGCAGAGACTGACGAGAATCACTTTCATTGAAAGGGGTTGCCAAGCTTCCAAAAAACTACGAGTTTCCGGAAATCTCAGCAATCATTTTTTCATCCAATCTTGATGATACTTCCAAGTAATGATCAGTACACCAATCCCACTTGGCTCTCCAAATTTCGTTCTTCTAGGTTAAACCGATCGTTTGCAGTAACCGTTTTCATGTTTAGGTTTCACTCTGTTTTCTACTTTATGGATACATATAGTTGGAACTCTAAATCAAACACGGTTTGTGCTAGCTCTTTGAAACTTGGCACAATAATGTATTTCCATGTTCTATCGTTATGGTTTGTGTCCTATTGAAGTAGCCCCAAGCAGAGACTGACAAGAATCACTTTCATTGAAAGGGGTTGCCAAGCTTCCAAAAAATTACGAGTTTCCGGAAATCTCAGCAAACACTTTTTCACCCAATCTTGATGATACTTGCAGGTAATGATCAGTACACCAATCCCACTTGGCTCACCAAATTTCGTTTTTCTAGGTTTAACCGGTCCTTTGCAGTAACTGTTTTCATGTTTAGGTTTCACTCTGTTTTCTCCTATATGGATACATGTAGTTGGAACTCTAAATCAAACACGGTTTGTGCTAGCTCTTTGAAACTTGGCCCAATAATGTAGTTCCAAGTTCCATCACTATGGTTTGTATCCTATTGAAGTAGCCCCAAGCAGAGACTGACGAGAATCACATTCATTGAAAGGGGTTGCCAAGCTTCCAAAAAACTACGAGTTTACGGAAATCTCAGCAATCATTTTTTCATCCAATCTTGATGATACTTGCAGGTAATGATCAGTACACCAATCCCACTTGGCTCACCAAATTTCGTTTTTCTAGGTTTAACCGGTCCTTTGCAGTAACCGTTTTCATGTTTAGGTTTCACTCTGTTTTCTCCTATATGGATACATGTAGTTGGAACTCTAAATCAAACACGGTTTGTGCTAGCTCTTTGAAACTTGGCACAATAATGTAGTTCCAAGTTCTATCGCTATGGTTTGTGTCCTATTGAAGTAGCCCCAAGCAGAGACTGACGAGAATCACTTTCATTGAAAGGGGTTGCCAAGCTTCCAAAAAACTACGAGTTTCCGGAAATCTCAGCAATCATTTTTTCATCCAATCTTGATGATACTTCCAGGTAATGATCAGTACACCAATCCCACTTGGCTCTCCAAATTTCGTTCTTCTAGGTTAAACCATTCGTTTGCAGTAACCGTTTTCATGTTTAGGTTTCACTCTGTTTTCTACTATTTGGATACATATATTTGGAACTCTAAATCAAACACGGTTTGTGCTAGCTCTTTGAAACTTGGCACAATAATGTAGTTCCAAGTTCTATCGCTATGGTTTGTATCCTACTGATGTAGCCCCAAGCAGAGACTGACGAGAAACACTTTCATTGAAAGGGGTTGCCAAGCTTTCGAAAAACTACGAATATCCGGAAATCTCAGCAAACATTTTTTCACCCAATCTTGATGATACTTGCAGGGAATGATCAGTACACCAATCCCACTTGGCTCACCAAATTTCGTTCTTCTAGGTTAAACCGTTCCTTTGCAGTAACCGTTTTCATGTTTAGGTTTCACTCTGTTTTCTCCTATATGGATACATGTAGTTGGAACTCTAAATCAAACACGGTTTGTGCTAGCTCTTTGAAGCTTGGCACAATAATGTAGTTCCAAGTTCTATCGCAATGGTTTGTGTCCTATTGAAGTAGCCCCAAGCAGAGACTGACGAGAATCACTTTCATTGAAAGGGGTTGAAAAGCTTCCAAAAAACTACGAGTTTCCGGAAATCTCAGCAAACATTTTTTCACCCAATCTTAAAGATACTTCCATTTAATAATCAGTACACCAATCCCACTTGGCTCACCAAATTTCGTTCTTCTAGTTTAAACCGTTCGTTTGCAGTAACCGTTTTCATGTTTAGGTTTCACTCTGTTTTCTCCTATATGGATACATGTAGTTGGAACTCTAAATCAAACACGGTTTGTGCTAGCTCTATGAAACTTGGCACAATAATGTAGTTCCAAGTTCTTTCGCTTTGGTTTGTGTCCTATTGAAGTAGCCCCAAGCAGAGACTGACGAGAATCACTTTCATTGAAAGGGGTTGCAAGTCTTCCAAAAAACTACGAGTTTCCTGAAATCTCAGCAAACATTTTTTCACCCCATCTTGATGATACTTGCAGGAAATGATCAGTACACCAGTCCCACTTGGCTCACCAAATTTCTTTCTTCTGGGTTAAACCATTCGTTTGCAGTATCCGTTTTCATGTTTAGGTTTCACTCTGTTTTCTCCTATATGGATACATGTAGTTGGAACTCTAAATCAACACGGTTTGTGCTAGCTCTTTGAAACTTGGCACAATAATGTAGTTCCAAGTTCTATCGCTATGGTTTGTGTCCTATTGGTGTAGCCAGAAGCAGAAACTGACGAGAATCACTTTCATTGAAAGGGGTTGCCAAGCTTCCAAAAAACTACGAGTTTCCGGAAATCTCAGCAAACATTTTTTCACCCAATCTTGATGATACTTGCAGGAAATGATCAGTACACCAATCCCACTTGGCTCACCAAATTTCGTTCTTTTAGGTTAAACCGTTCCTTTGCAGTAACCGTTTTCATGTTTAGGTTTCACTCTGTTTTCTCCTATATGGATACATGTAGTTGGAACTCTAAATCAACACGGTTTGTGCTAGCTCTTTGAAACTTGGCACAATAATGTAGTTCCAAGTTCTATCGCTATGGTTTGTGTCCTATTGGTGTAGCCAGAAGCAGAAACTGACGAGAATCACTTTCATTGAAAGGGGTTGCCAAGCTTCCAAAAAACTACGAGTTTCGTGAAATCTCAGGAAACATTTTTTCACCCAATCTTGGTGATAATTGCAGGTAATGATCAGTACACCAATCCCACTTGGCTCACCAAATTTCGTTCTTCTAGGTTAAACCGTTCGTTTGCAGTAACCGTTTTCATGTTTAGGTTTCGCTCTGTTTTCTCCTATATGGATACATGTATTTGGAAATCTAAATCAAACACGGTTTGTGCTAGGTTCTTTGAAACTTGGCACAATAATGTAGTTCCAAGTTCTATCGCTAAGGTTTGTGTCCTATTGAAGTAGCCCCAAGCAGAGACTGACGAGAATCACTTTCATTGAAAGGGGTTGCCAAGCTTTCAAAAAACTACGAGTTTCCGGAAATCTCAGCAAACATTTTTTCACCCAATCTTGATGATACTTGCAGGTAATGATCAGTACACCAATCCCACTTGGCTCACCAAAATTCGTTCTTCTAGGTTAAACCGTTCCTTTGCAGTAACCGTTTTCATGTTTAGGTTTCACTCTGTTTTCTCCTATATGGATACATGTAGTTAGAACTCTAAATCAAACACGGTTTGTGCTAGCTCTTTGAAACTTGGCACAATAATGTAGTTCCAAGTTCTATCGCTATGTCTTGTGTGCTATTGAAGTAGCCCCAAGCAGAGACTGACGAGAATCACATTCATTGAAAGGGGTTGCCAAGCTTCCAAAAAACTACGAGTTTCCTGAAATCTCAGGAAACATTTTTTCACGCAATCTTGGTGATACTTGCAGGTAATGATCAGTACACCAATCCCACTTGGCTCACCAAATTTCGTTGTTCTGGGTTAAACCGTTCATTTGCTGTAACCGTTTTCATGTTTAGGTTTCGCTCTGTTTTCTCTTATATGGATACATGTAGTTGGAACTCTAAATCAAACACGGTTTGTGCTAGGCTCTTTGAAACTTGGCACAATAATGTTGTTCCAAGTTCTATCGCTATGGTTTGTGTCCTATTGAAGTAGCCCCAAGCAGAGACTACCAAGAATCACTTTCATTGAAAGGGGTTGCCAAGCTTCCAAAAAACTACGAGTTTCCTGAAATCTCAGCAAACATTTTTTCACCCCATCTTGATGATACTTGCAGGTAATGATCAGTACAGCAATCCCACTTGGCTCACCAAATTTCGTTCTTCTAGGTTAAACCGTTCGTTTGCAGTAACCGTTTTCATGTTTAGTTTTCACTCTGTTTTCTCCAATATGGATACATGTAGTTGGGACTCTAAATCAAACACGGTTTGTGCTAGTTCTTTGAAACTTGGCACAGTAATGTAGTTCCAAGTTCTATCGCTATGGTTTGTGTCCTATTGAAGTAGCCCCAAGCAGAGACTGACGAGAATCACTTTCATTGAAAGGGGTTGCCAAGCTTCCGAAAAACTACGAGTTTCCGGAAATCTCAGCAAACATTTTTTCACCAAATCTTGATGATACTTGCAGGTAATGATCAGTACACCAATCCCACTTGGCTCACCAAATTTCGTTCTTCTAGGTTAAACCGTTCCTTTGCAGTAACCGTTTTCATGTTTAGGTTTCACTCTGTTTTCTCCTATATTGATACATGTAGTTGGAACTCTAAATCAAACACGGTTTCTGCTAGCTCTTTGAAACTTGGCACAATAATGTAGTTCCAAGTTCTATCGCTATGTATTGTGAGCTATTGAAGTAGCCCCAAGCAGAGAGTGACGAGAATCACTTTCATTGAAAGGGGTTGCCAAGCTTCCAAAAAACTACGAGATTCCTGAAATCTCAGCAAATATTTTTTTCACCCAATCTTGGTGATACTTGCAGGTAATGATTAGTACACCAATCTCACTTGGCTCACCAAATTTCGTTCTTCTAGGTTAAACCTTTCCTTTGCAGTAACCATTTTCACGTTTAGGTTTCACTCTGTTTTCTCCTATATGGATACATGTAGTTGGAACTCTAAATCAACACGGTTTGTGCTAGCTCTTTGAAACTTGGCACAATAATGTAGTTCCAAGTTCTATCGCTATGGTTTGTGTCCTATTGGTGTAGCCAGAAGCAGAAACTGACGAGAATCACTTTCATTGAAAGGGGTTGCCAAGCTTCCAAAAAACTACGAGTTTCGTGAAATCTCAGGAAACATTTTTTCACCCAATCTTGGTGATAACTGCAGGTAATGATCAGTACACCAATCCCACTTGGCTCACCAAATTTCGTTGTTCTGGGTTAAACCGTTCATTTGCAGTAACCGTTTTCATGTTTAGGTTTCGCTCTGTTTTCTCCTATATGGATACATGTATTTGGAAATCTAAATCAAACACGGTTTGTGCTAGGTTCTTTGAAACTTGGCACAATAATGTAGTTCCAAGTTCTATCGCTAAGGTTTGTGTCCTATTGAAGTAGCCCCAAGCAGAGACTGACGAGAATCACTTTCATTGAAAGGGGTTGAAAAGCTTCAAAAAAACTACGAGTTTCCTGTAATCTCAGCAAACATTTTTTCACCCCATCTTGATGATACATGCAGGTAATGATCAGTACACCAATCCCACTTGGCTCACCAAATTTCGTTCTTCTAGGTTAAACCGGTCCTTTGCAGTAACCGTTTTCATGTTTAGGTTTCACTCTGTTTTCTCCTATATGGATACATGTAGTTGGAACTCTAAATCAAACACGGTTTGTGCTAGCTCTTTGAAACTTGGCACAATAATGTAGTTCCAAGTTCTATGGCTATGGTTTGTGTCCTATTGGTGTAGCCAGAAGCAGAAACTGACGAGAATCACTTTCATTGAAAGGGGTTGCCAAGCTTCCAAAAAACTACTAGTTTCCTGAAATCTCAGCAAACATTTTTTCACCCAATCTTGATGATACTTGCAGGAAATGATCAGTACACCAATCCCACTTGGCTTACCAAATTTCGTTCTTTTAGGTTAAACCGTTCGTTTGCAATAACCGTTTTCATGTTTAGGTTTCACTCTGTTTTCTCCTATATGGATACATGTAGTTGGAACTCTAAATCAAACACGGTTTGTGCTAGCTCTTTGAAACTTGGCACAATAATGTAGTTCCAAGTTCTATCGCTATGGTTTGTGTCCTATTGGTGTAGCCAGAAGCAGAAACTGACGAGAATCACTTTCATTGAAAGGGGTTGCCAAGCTTCCAAAAAACTACTAGTTTCCTGAAATCTCAGCAAACATTTTTTCACCCAATCTTGATGATACTTGCAGGAAATGATCAGTACACCAATCCCACTTGGCTTACCAAATTTCGTTCTTTTAGGTTAAACCGTTCGTTTGCAATAACCGTTTTCATGTTTAGGTTTCACTCTGTTTTCTCCTATATGGATACATGTAGTTGGAACTCTAAATCAAACACGGTTTGTGCTAGCTCTTTGAAACTTGGCACAATAATGTATTTCCATGTTCTATCGTTATGGTTTGTGTCCTATTGAAGTAGCCCCAAGCAGAGACTGACGAGAATCACTTTCATTGAAAGGGGTTGCCAAGCTTCCAAAAAATTACGAGTTTCCGGAAATCTCAGCAAACACTTTTTCACCCAATCTTGATGATACTTGCAGGTAATGATCAGTACACCAATCCCACTTGGCTCACCAAATTTCGTTTTTCTAGGTTTAACCGGTCCTTTGCAGTAACCGTTTTCATGTTTAGGTTTCACTCTGTTTTCTCCTATATGGATACATGTAGTTGGAACTCTAAATCAAACACGGTTTGTGCTAGCTCTTTGAAACTTGGCCCAATAATGTAGTTCCAAGTTCCATCACTATGGTTTGTATCCTATTGAAGTAGCCCCAAGCAGAGACTGACGAGAATCACATTCATTGAAAGGGGTTGCCAAGCTTCCAAAAAACTACGAGTTTACGGAAATCTCAGCAATCATTTTTTCATCCAATCTTGATGATACTTGCAGGTAATGATCAGTACACCAATCCCACTTGGCTCACCAAATTTCGTTTTTCTAGGTTTAACCGGTCCTTTGCAGTAACCGTTTTCATGTTTAGGTTTCACTCTGTTTTCTCCTATATGGATACATGTAGTTGGAACTCTAAATCAAACACGGTTTGTGCTAGCTCTTTGAAACTTGGCACAATAATGTAGTTCCAAGTTCTATCGCTATGGTTTGTGTCCTATTGAAGTAGCCCCAAGCAGAGACTGACGAGAATCACTTTCATTGAAAGGGGTTGCCAAGCTTCCAAAAAACTACGAGTTTCCGGAAATCTCAGCAATCATTTTTTCATCCAATCTTGATGATACTTCCAGGTAATGATCAGTACACCAATCCCACTTGGCTCTCCAAATTTCGTTCTTCTAGGTTAAACCATTCGTTTGCAGTAACCGTTTTCATGTTTAGGTTTCACTCTGTTTTCTACTATTTGGATACATATATTTGGAACTCTAAATCAAACACGGTTTGTGCTAGCTCTTTGAAACTTGGCACAATAATGTAGTTCCAAGTTCTATCGCTATGGTTTGTATCCTACTGATGTAGCCCCAAGCAGAGACTGACGAGAAACACTTTCATTGAAAGGGGTTGCCAAGCTTTCGAAAAACTACGAATATCCGGAAATCTCAGCAAACATTTTTTCACCCAATCTTGATGATACTTGCAGGTAATGATCAGTACACCAATCCCACTTGGCTCACCAAATTTCGTTCTTCTGGGTTAAACCGTTCGTTTGCAGTAACCGTTTTCATGTTTAGGTTTCACTCTGTTGTCTACTATATGGATACATGTAGTTGGAACTCTAAATCAAACACGGTTTGTGCTAGCTCTTTGAAACTTGGGACAATAATGTAGTTCCAAGTTCTATCGCTTTGGCTTGTGTCCTATTTAAGTAGCCCCAAGCAGAAACTGACGAGAACCACATTCATTGAAAGGGGTTGCCAAGCTTCCAAAAAAATTGGAGTTTCCCGGAAATCTCAGCAAATATTTTTTCACCCAATCTTGATGATACTTACAGATCATGATCAGTACACCAATCCCACTTGGCTCACCAAATTTCGTTCTTCTAGTTTAAACCGGTCCTTTGCAGTATCCGTTTTCATGTTTAGGTTACACTCTGTTTTCTCCTATATGGATACATGTATTTGGAACTCTAAATCAAACACGGTTTGTGCTAGCTCATTGAAACTTGGCACAATAATGTATTTCCATTTTCTATCGTTATGGTTTGTGTCTATTGAAGTAGCCCCAAGCAGAGACTGACGAGAATCACTTTCATTGAAAGGGTTGCCAAGCTTCCAAAAATTACGAGTTTCCGGAAATCTCAGCAAACACTTTTTCACCCAATCTTGATGATACTTGCAGGTAATGATCAGTACACCAATCCCACTTGGCTCACCAAATTTCGTTTTCTAGGTTTAACCGGTCCTTTGCAGTAACCGTTTTCATGTTTAGGTTTCACTCTGTTTTCTCCTATATGGATACATGTAGTTGGAACTCTAAATCAAACACGGTTTGTGCTAGCTCTTTGAAACTTGGCACAATAATGTAGTTCCAAGTTCCATCGCTATGGTTTGTATCCTATTGAAGTAGCCCCAAGCAGAGACTGACGAGAATCACTTTCATTGAAAGGGGTTGCCAAGCTTCCCAAAAACTATGAGTTTCCGGAAATCTCAGCAAACATTTTTTCACCCAATCTTGGTGATACTTGCAGGGAATGATCAGTACACCAATCCCACTTGGCTCACCAAATTTCGTTCTTCTAGGTTAAACCGTTCCTTCTCAGTAACCGTTTTCATGTTTTAGGTTTCACTCTGTTTTCTCCTATATGGATACATGTAGTTGGAACTCTAAATCAAACACGGTTTGTGCTAGCTCTTTGAAGCTTGGCACAATAATGTAGTTCCAAGTTCTATCGCAATGGTTGTGTCCTATTGAAGTAGCCCCAAGCAGAGACTGACGAGAATCACTTTCATTGAAAGGGGTTGAAAAGCTTCCAAAAAACTACGAGTTTCCGGAAATCTCAGCAAACATTTTTTCACCCAATCTTAAAGATACTTCCATTTAATAATCAGTACACCAATCCACTTGGCTCACCAAATTTCGTTCTTCTAGTTTAAACCGTTCGTTTGCAGTAACCGTTTTCATGTTTAGGTTTCACTCTGTTTTCTCCCTATATGGATACATGTAGTTGGAACTCTAAATCAAACACGGTTTGTGCTAGCACTATGAAACTTGGCACAATAATGTAGTTCCAAGTTCTATCGCTTTGGTTTGTGTCCTATTGAAGTAGCCCCAAGCAGAGACTGACGAGAATCACTTTCATTGAAAGGGGTTGCAAGTCTTCCAAAAAACTACGAGTTTCCTGAAATCTCAGCAAACATTTTTTCACCCCATCTTGATGATACTTGCAGGAAATGATCAGTACACCAATCCCACTTGGCTCACCAAATTTCGTTCTTCTAGGTTAAACCGTTCGTTTGCAGTAACCGTTTTCATGTTTAGTTTTCACTCTGTTTTCTCCTATATGGATACATGTAGTTGGAACTCTAAAGCAACACGGTTTGTGCTAGCTCTTTGAAACTTGGCACAATAATGTAGTTCCAAGTTCTATCGCTATGGTTTGTGTCCTATTGGTGTAGCCAGAAGCAGAAACTGACGAGAATCACTTTCATTGAAAGGGGTTGCCAAGCTTCCAAAAAACTACGAGTTTCCTGAAATCTCAGCAAACATTTTTTCACCCCATCTTGATGATACTTGCAGGTAATGATCAGTACACCAATCCCACTTGGCTCACCAAGTTTCGTTCTTCTAGGTTAAACCGTTCCTTTGCAGTAACCGTTTTGATGTTTAGGTTTCACTCTGTTTACTCCTATATGGATACATGTAGTTGGAACTCTAAATCAAACACGGTTTGTGCTAGCTCTTTGAAACTTGGCACAATAATGTAGTTCCAAGTTCTATCGCTATTTTTGTGTCCTATTGAAGTAACCTCCAGCAGAGACTGACGAGAATCACTTTCATTGAATGGGGTTGCCAAGCTTCCAAAAAACTACGAGTTTCCTGAAACCTCAGCAAACATTTTTTTCACACAATTTGATTATACTTGCAGGTAATTCAGTACACCAATCCCACTTGGCTCACCAAATTTCGTTCTTCTAGGTTAAACCGTTCCTTTGCAGTAACCGTTTTCATGTTTAGGTTTCACTCTGTTTTCTCCTATATGGATACATGTAGTTGGAACTCTAAATCAAACACGGTTTGTGCTAGCTCTTTGAAACTTGGCACAATAATGTAGTTCCAAGTTCTGTCGATATGGTTGATGTCCTATTGAAGTAGCCCCAAGCAGAGACTGAGGAGAATCACTTTCATTGAAAGGTGTTGCCAAGCTTCCAAAAAACTACGAGTTTCCTGAAATCTCAGCAAACATTTTTTCACCCAATCTTGATGATACTGGCAGGTAATGATCAGTACACCAATCCCACTTGGCTCACCAAATTTCGTTCTTCTAGGTTAAACCGTTCCTTTGCAGTAACCGTTTTCATGTTTTGGTTTCACTCTTTTTTCTCCTATATGGATACACGTAGTTGGAACTCTAAATCAAACACGGTTTGTGCTAGCTCTTTGAAACTTGGCACAATAATGTAGTTCCAAGTTCTATCGCTATGGTTGATGTCCTATTGAAGTAGCCCCAAGCAGAGACTGACGAGAATCACTTTCATTGAAAGGGGTTGCCAAGCTTCCAAAAAACTACGAGTTTCCTGAAATCTCAGCAAACATTTTTTCACCCAATCTTGATGATACTGGCAGGTAATGATCAGTACACCAATCCCACTTGGCTCACCAAATTTCGTTCTTCTAGGTTAAACCGTTCCTTTGCAGTAACCGTTTTCATGTTTAGGTTTCACTCTTTTTTCTCCTATATGGATACACGTAGTTGGAACTCTAAATCAAACCTGGTTTGTGCTAGCTCTTTGAAACTTGGCACAATAATGTAGTTCCAAGTTCTATCGCTATGGTTGGTGTCCTATTGAAGTAGCCACAAGCAGCGACTGACGAGAATCACTTTCATTGAAAGGGGTTGCCAAGCTTCCAAAAACTACGAGTTTCCTGAAATCTCAGCAAACATTTTTTCACCCAATCTTGATGATACTGGCAGGTAATGATCAGTACACCAATCCCACTTGGCTCACCAAATTTCTTTCTTCTAGGTTAAACCGTTCCTTTGCAGTAACCATTTTCATGTTTAGGTTTCACTCTGTTTTCTCCTATATGGATACATGTAGTTGGAACTCTAAATCAAACACGGTTTGTGCTAGCTCTTTGAAACTTGGCACAATAATGTAGTTCCAAGTTCTATCGCTATGGTTGGTGTCCTATTGAAGTAGCCCCAAGCAGCGACTGACGAGAATCACTTTCATTGAAAGGGGTTGCCAAGCTTCCAAAAACTACGAGTTTCCTGAAATCTCAGCAAACATTTTTTCACCCAATCTTGATGATACTGGCAGGTAATGATCAGTACACCAATCCCACTTGGCTCACCAAATTTCTTTCTTCTAGGTTAAAAAGTTCCTTTGCAGTAACCGTTTTCATGTTTAGGTTTCACTCTGTTTTCTCCTATATGGATACATGTAGTTGGAACTCTAAATCAAACACGGTTTGTGCTAGCTCTTTGAAACTTGGCACAATAATGTAGTTCCAAGTTCTATCGCTATGGTTGGTGTCCTATTGAAGTAGCCCCAAGCAGCGACTGACGAGAATCACTTTCATTGAAAGGGGTTGCCAAGCTTCCAAAAACTACGAGTTTTCGGAAATCTCAGCAAACATTTTTTCACCCAATCTTGATCATACTGGCAGGTCATGATCAGTACACCAATCCCACTTGGCTCACCAAGTTTCGTTCTTCTAGGTTAAACCGTTCCTTTGCAGTAACCGTTTTGATGTTTAGGTTTCACTCTGTTTACTCCTATATGGATACATGTAGTTGGAACTCTAAATCAAACACGGTTTGTGCTAGCTCTTTGAAACTTGGCACAATAATGTAGTTCCAAGTTCTATCGCTATTTTTTGTGTCCTATTGAAGTAACCTCCAGCAGAGACTGACGAGAATCACTTTCATTGAATGGGGTTGCCAAGCTTCCAAAAAACTACGAGTTTCCTGAAACCTCAGCAAACATTTTTTTCACACAATTTGATGATACTTGCAGGTAATGATCAGTACACCAATCCCACTTGGCTCACCAAATTTCGTTCTTCTAGGTTAAACCGTTCCTTTGCAGTAACCGTTTTCATGTTTAGGTTTCACTCTGTTTTCTCCTATATGGATACATGTAGTTGGAACTCTAAATCAAACACGGTTTGTGCTAGCTCTTTGAAACTTGGCACAATAATGTAGTTCCAAGTTCTGTCGATATGGTTGATGTCCTATTGAAGTAGCCCCAAGCAGAGACTGAGGAGAATCACTTTCATTGAAAGGTGTTGCCAAGCTTCCAAAAAAACTACGAGTTTCCTGAAATCTCAGCAAACATTTTTTCACCCAATCTTGATGATACTGGCAGGTAATGATCAGTACACCAATCCCACTTGGCTCACCAAATTTCGTTCTTCTAGGTTAAACCGTTCCTTTGCAGTAACCGTTTTCATGTTTTGGTTTCACTCTTTTTTCTCCTATATGGATACACGTAGTTGGAACTCTAAATCAAACACGGTTTGTGCTAGCTCTTTGAAACTTGGCACAATAATGTAGTTCCAAGTTCTATCGCTATGGTTGATGTCCTATTGAAGTAGCCCCAAGCAGAGACTGACGAGAATCACTTTCATTGAAAGGGGTTGCCAAGCTTCCAAGAAACTACGAGTTTCCTGAAATCTCAGCAAACATTTTTTCACCCAATCTTCATGATACTTGCAGGTAATGATCACGGCACCAATCCCACTTGGCTCAAAAAATTTCGTTCTTCTAGGTTAAAACGTTCTTTGCAGTAACCGTTTTCATGTTTAGGTTTCACTCTGTTTTCTCCTATATGGATACATGTAGTTGGAACTCTAAATCAAACACGGTTTGTGCTAGCTCTTTGAAACTTGGCACAATAATGTAGTTCCAAGTTCTATCGCTATGGTTGGTGTCCTATTGATTGTAGCCCAAGCAGAGACTGAGGAGAATCACTTTCATTGAAAGGGGTTGCCAAGCTTCCAAAAAACTACGAGTTTCCTAAAACCTCAGCAAACATTTTTTCACCCAATCTTGATGATACTGGCCGGTAATGATCAGTACACCAATCCCACTTGGCTCACCAAATTTCCTTCTTCTAGGTTAAACCGTTCCTTTGCAGTAACCATTTTCATGTTTAGGTTTCACTCTGTTTTCTCCTATATGGATACATATAGTTGGAACTCTAAATCAAACACGGTTTGTGCTAGCTCTTTGAAACTAGGCACAATAATGTAGTTCCTAGTTCTATCGCTATGGTTTGTGTCCTATTGAAGTAGCCCCAAGGAGAGACTGACGAGAATCACTTTCATTGAAAGGGGTTGCCAAGCTGCCAAAAAACTACGAGTTTCCTGAAATCTCAGCAAACATTTTTTCACCCAATCTTGATGACACTGGCAGGTAATGATCAGTACACCAATCCCACTTGGCTCACCAAATTTCGATCTTCTAGGTTAAACCGTTCCTTTGCAGTAACCGTTTTCATGTTTAGGTTTCACTCTGTTTTCTCCTATATGGATACACGTAGTTGGAACTCTAAATCAAACACGGTTTGTGCTAGCTCTTTGAAACTTGGCACAATAATGCAGTTCCAAGTTCTATCGCTATGGTTTGTGTCCTATTGAAGTAGCCCCAAGCAGATACTGACGAGAATCACTTTCATTGAAAGGGGTTGCCAAGCTTCCAAAAAACTACGAGTTTCCTGAAACCTCAGCAAACATTTTTTCACCAAATCTTGATGATAGTGGAAGGTAATGATCAGTACACCAATCCCACTTGGCTCACCAAATTTCGTTATTCTAGGTTAAACCGTTCCTTTGCAGTAACCGTTTTCATGTTTAGGTTTCAATCTGTTTTCTCCTATATGGATACAAGTAGTTGGAACTCAAAATCAGACACTTTTTGTGCTAGCTCTTTGAAACTTGGCACAATATTGTAGTTCCAAGTTCTATCGCTATGGTTGGTGTCCTATTGAAGTAGCCCCAAGCAGAGACTGACGAGAATCACTTTCATTGAAAGGGGTTGCCAAGCTTCCAAAAAACTACGAGTTTCCTGAAATCTCAGCAAATATTTTTTCACCCAATCTTGATCATACTGGCAGGTAATGATCAGTACACCAATCCCACTTGGCTCACCAAATTTCCTTCTTCTAGGTTAAACCGTTCCTTTGCAGTAACCGTTTTCATGTTTAGGTTTCACTCTGTTTTCTCCTATATGGATACAAGTAGTTGGAACACTAAATCAAACACGGTTTGTGCTAGCTCTTTGAAACTTGGCACAATAATGTAGTTCCAAGTTCTATCGCTATGGTTGGTGTCCTATCGAAGTAGCCCCAAGCAGAGACTGACGAGAATCACTTTCATTGAAAGGGGTTGCCAAGCTTCCAAAAAACTACGAGTTTCCTGAAACCTCAGCAAATATTTTTTCACCCAATCTTGATGATACTGGCAGGTAATGATCAGTAAACCAATCCCACTTGGCTCACCAAATTTCGTTCTTCTAGGTTAAACCGTTCCTTTGCAGTAACCGTTTTCATATTTAGGTTTCACTCTTTTTTCTCCTATATGGACACATGTAGTTGGAACTCTAAATCAAACACGGTTTGTGCTAGCTCTTTGAAACTTGGCACAATAATGTAGTTCCAAATTCTATCGCTATGGTTGGTGTCCTATTGATTGTAGCCCCAAGCAGAGACTGACGAGAATCACTTTCATTGAAAGGGGTTGCCAAGCTTCCAAAAAACTACGAGTTTCCTAAAATCTCAGCAAACATTTTTTCACCCAATCTTGATGATACTGGCCGGTAATGATCAGTACACCAATCCCACTTGGCTCACCAAATTTCGTTCTTCTAGGATAAACCGTTCCTTTGCAATAACCATTTTCATGTTTAGGTTTCACTCTGTTTTCTCCTATATGGATACATATAGTTGGAACTCTAAATCAAACACGGTTTGTGCTAGCTCTTTGAAACTTGGCACAATATTGTAGTTCCAAGTTCTATCGCTATGGTTGGTGTCCTATTGAAGTAGCCCCAAGCAGAGACTGACGAGAATCACTTTCATTGAAAGGGGTTGCCAAGCTTCCAAAAAACTACGAGTTTCCAGAAATCTCAGCAAATATTTTTTCACCCAATCTTGATCATACTGGCAGGTAATGATCAGTACACCAATCCCACTTGGCTCACCAAATTTCGTTCTTCTAGGTTAAACCGTTCCTTTGCAGTAACCGTTTTCATGTTTAGGTTTCACTTTGTTTTCCCCTATATGGATTCATGTAGTTGGAACTCTAAATCAAACACGGTTTGTGCTAGCTCTTTGAAACTTGGCACAATAATGTAGTTCCAAATTCTATCGCTATGGTTTGTGTCCTATTGAAGTAGCCCCAAGGAGAGACTGACGAGAATCACTTTCATTGAAAGGGGTTGCCAAGCTTCCAAAAAACTACGAGTTTCCTGAAATCTCAGCAAACATTTTTTCACCCAATATTGATGATACTGGCAGGTAATGATCAGTACACCAATCCCACTTGGCTCACCAAATTTCGTTCTTCTAGGTTAAACCGTTCCTTTGCAGTAACCGTTTTCATGTTTAGGTTTCACTCTGTTTTCTCCTATATGGATACACGTAGTTGGAACTCTAAAATCAAACACGGTTTGTGCTAGCTCTTTGAAACTTGGCACAATAATGTAGTTCCAAGTTCTATCGCTATGGTTGGTGTCCTATTGAAGTAGCCCCAAGTAGAGACAGACGAGAATCACTTTCATTGAAAGGGGTTGCCAAGCTTCCAAGATACTACGAGTTTCCTGAAATCTCAGCAAACATTTTTTCACCCAATCTTCATGATACTTGCAGGTAATGATCACGGCACCAATCCCACTTGGCTCACCAAATTTCGTTCTTCTAGGTTAAAACGTTCCTTTGCAGTAACCGTTTTCATGTTTAGGTTTCACTCTGTTTTCTCCTATATGGATACATGTAGTTGGAACTCTAAATCAAACACGGTTTGTGCTAGCTCTTTGAAACTTGGCACAATAATGTAGTTCCAAGTTCTATCGTTATGATTTGTGTCCTATTGAAGTAGCCCCAAGCAGAGACTGACGAGAATCACTTTCATTGAAAGGTGTTGCGAAGCTTCCAAAAAACTACGAGTTTCCTGAAATCTCAGCAAACATTTTTTCTACCAATCTTGATGATACTGGCAGGTAATGATCAGTACACCAATCCCACTTGGCTCACCAAATTTCGTTCTTCTTGGTTAAACCGTCCCTTGGCAGTAACCGTTTTCATGTTTAGGTTTCACTCTGTTTTCTCCTATATGGATACATGTAGTTGGAACTCTAAATCAAACACGGTTTGTGCTAGCACTTTGAAACGTGGCACAATAATGTAGTTCCAAGTTCTATCTCTACGGTTGGTGTCCTATTGAAGTAGCCCCAAGCAGAGACTGACGAAAATCACTTTCATTGAAAGGGGTTGCCAAGCTTCCAAAAACTACGAGTTTCCTGAAATCTCAGCAAACATTTTTTCGCCCAATCTTGATGATACTGGCAGGTAATGATCAGTACACCAATCCCACTTGGCTCACCAAATTTCGTTCTTCTAGGTTAAACCGTTCCTTTGCAGTAACCGTTTTCATGTTTAGGTTTCACTCTGTTTTCTCCTATATGGATACATGTAGTTGGAACTCTAAATCAAACACGGTTTGTGCTAGCTCTTTGAAACTTGGCACAATAATGCAGTTCCAAGTTCTATCGCTATTGTTTGTGTCCTATTGCAGTAGCCCCAAGCAGAGACTGACGAGAATCACTTCCATTGAAAGGGGTTGCCAAGCTTCCAAAAAACTACGAGTTTCCTGAAATCTCAGCAAACATTTTTTCACCCAATCCTGATGATACTGGCAGGTAATGATCAGTACACCAATCCCACTTGGCTCACCAAATTTCGTTCTTCTAGGTTAAACCGTTCCTTTGCAGTAACCGTTTTGATGTTTAGGTTTCACTCTGTTTTCTCCTATATGGATACATGCAGTTGGAACTCTAAATCAAACACGGTTTGTGCTAGCTCTTTGAAACTTGGCACAATAATGTAGTTCCAAGTTCTATCGCTATGGTTGGTGTCCTATCGAAGTAGCCCAAAGCAGAGACTGACGAGAATCACTTTCATTGAAAGGGGTTGCCAAGCTTCCAAAAAACTACGAGTTTCCTGAAATCTCAGCAAACATTTTTTCACCAAATCTAGATGATACTTGCAGGTAATGATCAGTACACCAATCCCACTTGGCTCACCAAATTTCGTTCTTCTAGGTTAAACCGTTCCTTTGCTGTAACCATTTTCATATTTAGGTTTCACTCTTTTTTCTCCTATATGGATACATGTAGTTGGAACTCTAAATCAAACACGGTTTGTGCTAGCTCTTTGAAACTTGGCACAATAATGTAGTTCCAAGTTCTATCGCTATGGTTTGTGTCCTATTGAAGTAGCCCCAAGCAGATACTGACGAGAATCACTTTCATTGAAAGGGGTTGCCAAGCTTCCAAAAAACTACGAGTTTCCTGAAATCTCAGCAAATATTTTTTAACCAAATCTTGATGATACTGGCAGGTAATGATCATTACACCAATCCCACTGTCTCAAAAAATTTCGTTCTTCTAGGTTAAACCGTTCCTTTGCAGTAACCGTTTTCATGTTTAGGTTTCACTCTGTTTTCTCCTATATGGATACATGCAGTTGGAACTCTAAATCAAACACGGTTTGTGCTAGCCCTTTGAAACTTGGCACAATAATGTAGTTCCAAGTTCTATCGCTTTGGTTGGTGTCCTATTGAAGTAGCCCCAAGCAGAGACAGAGGAGAATAACTTTCATTGAAAGGGGTTGCCAAGCTTCCAAAAAACTACGAGTTTCCTGAAATCTCAGCAAACATTTTTTCGCCCAATCTTGATGATCCTGGCAGGTAATGATCAGTACACCAATCCCACTTGGCTCACCAAATTTCTTTCTTCTAGGTTAAACCGTTCCTTTGCAGTAACCGTTTTCATGTTTAGGTTTCACTCTGTTTTCTCCTATATGGATACATGTAGTTGGAACTCTAAATCAAACACGGTTTGTGCTAGCTCTGTGAAACTTGGCACAAAAATTTAGTTCCAAGTTCTATCACTATGGTTTGTGTTCTATTGAAGTAGCCCCAAGCAGAGACTGACGAGAATCACTTTCATTGAAAGGGGTTGCCAAGCTTCCAAAAAACTACGAGTTTCCTGAAATCTCAGCAAACATTTTTTCACCAAATCTTGATGATACTGGCAGGTAATGATCAGTACACCAATCCCACTTGGCTCACCAAATTTCGTTCTTCTAGGTTACACCGTTCCTTTGCAGTAACCGTTTTCATGTTTAGGTTTAACTCTGTTTTCTCCTATATGGATACATGTAGTTGGAACTCTAAATCAAACACGGTTTGTGCTAGCTCTTTGAAACTTGGCACAATAATGTAGTTCCAAGTTCTATCGCTATGGTTGGTGTCCTATTGATTGTAGCCCCAAGCAGAGACTGAGGAGAATCACTTTCATTGAAAGGGGTTGCCAAGCTTCCAAAAAACTACGAGTTTCCTAAAACCTCAGCAAACATTTTTTCACCCAATCTTGATGATACTGGCCGGTAATGATCAGTACACCAATCCCACTTGGCTCACCAAATTTCCTTCTTCTAGGTTAAACCGTTCCTTTGCAGTAACCATTTTCATGTTTAGGTTTCACTCTGTTTTCTCCTATATGGATACATATAGTTGGAACTCTAAATCAAACACGGTTTGTGCTAGCTCTTTGAAACTAGGCACAATAATGTAGTTCCTAGTTCTATCGCTATGGTTTGTGTCCTATTGAAGTAGCCCCAAGGAGAGACTGACGAGAATCACTTTCATTGAAAGGGGTTGCCAAGCTGCCAAAAAACTACGAGTTTCCTGAAATCTCAGCAAACATTTTTTCACCCAATCTTGATGACACTGGCAGGTAATGATCAGTACACCAATCCCACTTGGCTCACCAAATTTCGATCTTCTAGGTTAAACCGTTCCTTTGCAGTAACCGTTTTCATGTTTAGGTTTCACTCTGTTTTCTCCTATATGGATACACGTAGTTGGAACTCTAAATCAAACACGGTTTGTGCTAGCTCTTTGAAACTTGGCACAATAATGCAGTTCCAAGTTCTATCGCTATGGTTTGTGTCCTATTGAAGTAGCCCCAAGCAGATACTGACGAGAATCACTTTCATTGAAAGGGGTTGCCAAGCTTCCAAAAAACTACGAGTTTCCTGAAACCTCAGCAAACATTTTTTCACCAAATCTTGATGATAGTGGAAGGTAATGATCAGTACACCAATCCCACTTGGCTCACCAAATTTCGTTATTCTAGGTTAAACCGTTCCTTTGCAGTAACCGTTTTCATGTTTAGGTTTCAATCTGTTTTCTCCTATATGGATACAAGTAGTTGGAACTCAAAATCAGACACTTTTTGTGCTAGCTCTTTGAAACTTGGCACAATATTGTAGTTCCAAGTTCTATCGCTATGGTTGGTGTCCTATTGAAGTAGCCCCAAGCAGAGACTGACGAGAATCACTTTCATTGAAAGGGGTTGCCAAGCTTCCAAAAAACTACGAGTTTCCTGAAATCTCAGCAAATATTTTTTCACCCAATCTTGATCATACTGGCAGGTAATGATCAGTACACCAATCCCACTTGGCTCACCAAATTTCCTTCTTCTAGGTTAAACCGTTCCTTTGCAGTAACCGTTTTCATGTTTAGGTTTCACTCTGTTTTCTCCTATATGGATACAAGTAGTTGGAACACTAAATCAAACACGGTTTGTGCTAGCTCTTTGAAACTTGGCACAATAATGTAGTTCCAAGTTCTATCGCTATGGTTGGTGTCCTATCGAAGTAGCCCCAAGCAGAGACTGACGAGAATCACTTTCATTGAAAGGGGTTGCCAAGCTTCCAAAAAACTACGAGTTTCCTGAAACCTCAGCAAATATTTTTTCACCCAATCTTGATGATACTGGCAGGTAATGATCAGTAAACCAATCCCACTTGGCTCACCAAATTTCGTTCTTCTAGGTTAAACCGTTCCTTTGCAGTAACCGTTTTCATATTTAGGTTTCACTCTTTTTTCTCCTATATGGACACATGTAGTTGGAACTCTAAATCAAACACGGTTTGTGCTAGCTCTTTGAAACTTGGCACAATAATGTAGTTCCAAATTCTATCGCTATGGTTGGTGTCCTATTGATTGTAGCCCCAAGCAGAGACTGACGAGAATCACTTTCATTGAAAGGGGTTGCCAAGCTTCCAAAAAACTACGAGTTTCCTAAAATCTCAGCAAACATTTTTTCACCCAATCTTGATGATACTGGCCGGTAATGATCAGTACACCAATCCCACTTGGCTCACCAAATTTCGTTCTTCTAGGATAAACCGTTCCTTTGCAATAACCATTTTCATGTTTAGGTTTCACTCTGTTTTCTCCTATATGGATACATATAGTTGGAACTCTAAATCAAACACGGTTTGTGCTAGCTCTTTGAAACTTGGCACAATATTGTAGTTCCAAGTTCTATCGCTATGGTTGGTGTCCTATTGAAGTAGCCCCAAGCAGAGACTGACGAGAATCACTTTCATTGAAAGGGGTTGCCAAGCTTCCAAAAAACTACGAGTTTCCAGAAATCTCAGCAAATATTTTTTCACCCAATCTTGATCATACTGGCAGGTAATGATCAGTACACCAATCCCACTTGGCTCACCAAATTTCGTTCTTCTAGGTTAAACCGTTCCTTTGCAGTAACCGTTTTCATGTTTAGGTTTCACTTTGTTTTCCCCTATATGGATTCATGTAGTTGGAACTCTAAATCAAACACGGTTTGTGCTAGCTCTTTGAAACTTGGCACAATAATGTAGTTCCAAATTCTATCGCTATGGTTTGTGTCCTATTGAAGTAGCCCCAAGGAGAGACTGACGAGAATCACTTTCATTGAAAGGGGTTGCCAAGCTTCCAAAAAACTACGAGTTTCCTGAAATCTCAGCAAACATTTTTTCACCCAATATTGATGATACTGGCAGGTAATGATCAGTACACCAATCCCACTTGGCTCACCAAATTTCGTTCTTCTAGGTTAAACCGTTCCTTTGCAGTAACCGTTTTCATGTTTAGGTTTCACTCTGTTTTCTCCTATATGGATACACGTAGTTGGAACTCTAAATCAAACACGGTTTGTGCTAGCTCTTTGAAACTTGGCACAATAATGTAGTTCCAAGTTCTATCGCTATGGTTGGTGTCCTATTGAAGTAGCCCCAAGTAGAGACAGACGAGAATCACTTTCATTGAAAGGGGTTGCCAAGCTTCCAAGATACTACGAGTTTCCTGAAATCTCAGCAAACATTTTTTCACCCAATCTTCATGATACTTGCAGGTAATGATCACGGCACCAATCCCACTTGGCTCACCAAATTTCGTTCTTCTAGGTTAAAACGTTCCTTTGCAGTAACCGTTTTCATGTTTAGGTTTCACTCTGTTTTCTCCTATATGGATACATGTAGTTGGAACTCTAAATCAAACACGGTTTGTGCTAGCTCTTTGAAACTTGGCACAATAATGTAGTTCCAAGTTCTATCGTTATGATTTGTGTCCTATTGAAGTAGCCCCAAGCAGAGACTGACGAGAATCACTTTCATTGAAAAGTGTTGCGAAGCTTCCAAAAAACTACGAGTTTCCTGAAATCTCAGCAAACATTTTTTCTACCAATCTTGATGATACTGGCAGGTAATGATCAGTACACCAATCCCACTTGGCTCACCAAATTTCGTTCTTCTTGGTTAAACCGTCCCTTGGCAGTAACCGTTTTCATGTTTAGGTTTCACTCTGTTTTCTCCTATATGGATACATGTAGTTGGAACTCTAAATCAAACACGGTTTGTGCTAGCACTTTGAAACGTGGCACAATAATGTAGTTCCAAGTTCTATCTCTACGGTTGGTGTCCTATTGAAGTAGCCCCAAGCAGAGACTGACGAAAATCACTTTCATTGAAAGGGGTTGCCAAGCTTCCAAAAATCTACGAGTTTCCTGAAATCTCAGCAAACATTTTTTCGCCCAATCTTGATGATACTGGCAGGTAATGATCAGTACACCAATCCCACTTGGCTCACCAAATTTCGTTCTTCTAGGTTAAACCGTTCCTTTGCAGTAACCGTTTTGATGTTTAGGTTTCACTCTGTTTTCTCCTATATGGATACATGTAGTTGGAACTCTAAATCAAACACGGTTTGTGCTAGCTCTTTGAAACTTGGCACAATAATGCAGTTCCAAGTTCTATCGCTATTGTTTGTGTCCTATTGCAGTAGCCCCAAGCAGAGACTGACGAGAATCACTTTCATTGAAAGGGGTTGCCAAGCTTCCAAAAAACTACGAGTTTCCTGAAATCTCAGCAAACATTTTTTCACCCAATCCTGATGATACTGGCAGGTAATGATCAGTACACCAATCCCACTTGGCTCACCAAATTTCGTTCTTCTAGGTTAAACCGTTCCTTTGCAGTAACCGTTTTGATGTTTAGGTTTCACTCTGTTTTCTCCTATATGGATACATGCAGTTGGAACTCTAAATCAAACACGGTTTGTGCTAGCTCTTTGAAACTTGGCACAATAATGTAGTTCCAAGTTCTATCGCTATGGTTGGTGTCCTATCGAAGTAGCCCAAAGCAGAGACTGACGAGAATCACTTTCATTGAAAGGGGTTGCCAAGCTTCCAAAAAACTACGAGTTTCCTGAAATCTCAGCAAACATTTTTTCACCAAATCTAGATGATACTTGCAGGTAATGATCAGTACACCAATCCCACTTGGCTCACCAAATTTCGTTCTTCTAGGTTAAACCGTTCCTTTGCTGTAACCATTTTCATATTTAGGTTTCACTCTTTTTTCTCCTATATGGATACATGTAGTTGGAACTCTAAATCAAACACGGTTTGTGCTAGCTCTTTGAAACTTGGCACAATAATGTAGTTCCAAATTCTATCGCTATGGTTGGTGTCCTATTGATTGTAGCCCCAAGCAGAGACTGACGAGAATCACTTTCATTGAAAGGGGTTGCCAAGCTTCCAAAAAACTACGAGTTTCCTAAAATCTCAGCAAACATTTTTTCACCCAATCTTGATGATACTGGCCGGTAATGATCAGTACACCAATCCCACTTGGCTCACCAAATTTCGTTCTTCTAGGATAAACCGTTCCTTTGCAGTAACCATTTTCATGTTTAGGTTTCACTCTGTTTTCTCCTATATGGATACATATAGTTGGAACTCTAAATCAAACACGGTTTGTGCTAGCTCTTTGAAACTTGGCACAATATTGTAGTTCCAAGTTCTATCGCTATGGTTGGTGTCCTATTGAAGTACCGAAGCAGAGACTGACGAGAATCACTTTCATTGAAAGGGGTTGCCAAGCTTCCAAAAAACTACGAGTTTCCAGAAATCTCAGCAAATATTTTTTCACCCAATTTGATCATACTGGCAGGTAATGATCAGTACACCAATCCCACTTGGCTCACCAAATTTCGTTCTTCTAGGTTAAACCGTTCCTTTGCAGAAACCGTTTTCATGTTTAGGTTTCACTTTGTTTTCTCCTATATGGATTCATGTAGTTGGAACTCTAAATCAAACACGGTTTGTGCTAGCTCTTTGAAACTTGGCACAATAATGTAGTTCCAAGTTCTATCGCTATGGTTTGTGTCCTATTGAAGTAGCCCCAAGGAGAGACTGACGAGAATCACTTTCATTGAAAGGGGTTGCCAAGCTTCCAAAAAACTACGAGTTTCCTGAAATCTCAGCAAACATTTTTTCACCCAATATTGATGATACTGGCAGGTAATGATCAGTACACCAATCCCACTTGGCTCACCAAATTTCGTTCTTCTAGGTTAAACCGTTCCTTTGCAGTAACCGTTTTCATGTTTAGGTTTCACTCTGTTTTCTCCTATATGGATACACGTAGTTGGAACTCTAAATCAAACACGGTTTGTGCTAGCTCTTTGAAACTTGGCACAATAATGTAGTTCCAAGTTCTATCGCTATGGTTGGTGTCCTATTGAAGTAGCCCCAAGTAGAGACTGACGAGAATCACTTTCATTGAAAGGGGTTGCCAAGCTTCCAAGAAACTACGAGTTTCCTGAAATCTCAGCAAACATTTTTTCACCCAATCTTCATGATACTTGCAGGTAATGATCACGGCACCAATCCCACTTGGCTCACCAAATTTCGTTCTTCTAGGTTAAAACGTTCCTTTGCAGTAACCGTTTTCATGTTTAGGTTTCACTCTGTTTTCTCCTATATGGATACATGTAGTTGGAACTCTAAATCAAACACGGTTTGTGATAGCTCTTTGAAACTTGGCACAATAATGTAGTTCCAAGTTCTATCGCTATGGTTGGTGTCCTATTGAAGTAGCCCCTAGCAGATACTGACGAGAATCACTTTCATTGAAAGGGGTTGCCAAGCTTCCAAAAAACTACGAGTTTCCTGAAATCTCAGCAAACATTTTTTCACCCAAATTGATGATACTGGCAGGTAATGATCAGTACAGCTCACCAAATATCGTTCTTCTTGGTTAAACCGTTCCATTGCAGTAACCGTTTTCATGTTTAGGTTTCACTCTGTTTTCTCCTATATGGATACATGTAGTTGGAACTCTAAATCAAACACGGTTTGTGCTAGCTCTTTGAAACTTGGCACAATAATGTAGTTCCAAGTTCTATCGCTATGGTTGGTGTCCTATCGAAGTAGCCCCAAGCAGAGACTGACGAGAATCACTTTCATTGAAAGGGGTTGCCAAGCTTCCAAAAAACTACGAGTTTCCTGAAACCTCAGCAAACATTTTTTCACCCAATCTTGATGATACTGGCAGGTAATGATCAGTACACCAATCCCACTTGGCTCACCAAATTTCGTTCTTCTAGGTTAAACCGTTCCTTTGCAGTAACCGTTTTCATGTTTAGGTTTCACTCTGTTTTCTCCTATATGGATACATGTAGTTGGAACTCTAAATCAAACACGGTTTGTGCTAGCTCTTTGAAACTTGGCACAATAATGTAGTTCCAAGTTCTATCGTTATGATTGGTGTCCTATTGAAGTAGCCCAAAGCAGAGACTGACGAGAATCACTTTCATTGAAAGGTGTTGCGAAGCTTCCAAAAAAACTACGAGTTTCCTGAAATCTCAGCAAACATTTTTTCGCCCAATCTTGATGATACTGGCAGGTAATGATCAGTACACCAATCCCACTTGGCTCACCAAATTTCGTTCTTCTTGGTTAAACCGTTCCTTTGCAGTAACCGTTTTCATGTTTAGGTTTCACTCTGTTTTCTCCTATATGGATACATGTAGTTGGAACTCTAAATCAAACACGGTTTGTGCTAGCTCTTTGAAACTTGGCACAATAATGTAGTTCCAAGTTCTATCGCTATGGTTGGTGTCCGATTGAAGTAGCCCCAAGCAGAGACTGACGAGAATCACTTTCATTGAAAGGGGTTGCCATGCTTCCAAGAAACTACGAGTTTCCTGAAATCTCATCAAATATTTTTTCACCCAATCTTGATCATACTGGCAGGTAATGATCAGTACAGCAATCCCACTTGGCTCACCAAATTTCGTTCTTCTAGGTTAAACCGTTCCTTTGCAGTAACCGTTTTCATGTTTAGGTTTCACTCTGTTTTCTCCTATATGGATATATGTAGTTGGAACTCTAAATGAAACACGGTTTGTGCTAGCTCTTTGAAACTTGGAACAATAATGTAGTTCCAAGTTCTATCGCTATGGTTGGTGTCCTATCGAAGTAGCCCCAAGCAGAGACTGAGGAGAATCACTTTCATTGAAAGCGGTTGCCAAGCTTCCAAGAAACTACGAGTTTCCTAAAATCTCAGCAAACATTTTTTAACCCAATCTTGATGATACTGGCAGGTAATGATCAGTACACCAATCCCACTTGGCTCACCAAATTTCGTTCTTCTAGGTTAAACCGTTCCTTTGCAGTAACCGTTTTCATGTTTAGGTTCACTCTGTTTTCTCCTATATGGATACATGTAGTTGGAACTCTAAATCAAACACGGTTTGTGCTAGCTCTTTGAAACGTGGCACAATAATGTAGTTCCAAGTTCTATCTCTACGGTTGGTGTCCTATTGAAGTAGCCCCAAGCAGAGACTTACGAAAATCACTTTCATTGAAAGGGGTTGCCAAGCTTCCAAAAAACTACGAGTTTCCTGAAATCTCAGCAAACATTTTTTCACCCAATCTTGATGATACTGGCAGGTAATGATCAGTACACCAATCCCACTTGGCTCACCAAATTTCGTTCTTCTAGGTTAAACCGTTCCTTTGCAGTAACCGTTTTCATGTTTAGGTTTCACTCTGTTTTCTCCTATATGGATACATGTAGTTGGAACTCTAAATCAAACACGGTTTGTGCTAGCTCTTTGAAACTTGGCACAATAATGCAGTTCCAAGTTCTATCGCTATTGTTTGTGTCCTATTGCAGTAGCCCCAAGCAGAGACTGACGAGAATCACTTTCATTGAAAGGGGTTGCCAAGCTTCCAAAAAACTACGAGTTTCCCGAAATCTCAGCAAACATTTTTTCACCCAATCCTGATGATACTGGCAGGTAATGATCAGTACACCAATCCCACTTGGCTCACCAAATTTCGTTCTTCTAGGTTAAACCGTTCCTTTGCAGTAACCGTTTTGATGTTTAGGTTTCACTCTGTTTTCTCCTATATGGATACATGCAGTTGGAACTCTAAATCAAACACGGTTTTTGCTAGCTCTTTGAAACTTGGCACAATAATGTAGTTCCAAGTTCTATCGCTATGGTTGGTGTCCTATCGAAGTAGCCCAAAGCAGAGACTGACGAGAATCACTTTCATTGAAAGGGGTTGCCAAGCTTCCAAAAAACTACGAGTTTCCTGAAATCTCAGCAAACATTTTTTCACCAAATCTAGATGATACTTGCAGGTAATGATCAGTACACCAATCCCACTTGGCTCACCAAATTTCGTTCTTCTAGGTTAAACCGTTCCTTTGCTGTAACCATTTTCATATTTAGGTTTCACTCTTTTTTCTCCTATATGGATACATGTAGTTGGAACTCTAAATCAAACACGGTTTGTGCTAGCTCTTTGAAACTTGGCACAATAATGTAGTTACAAATTCTATCGCTATGGTTGGTGTCCTATTGATTGTAGCCCCAAGCAGAGACTGACGAGAATCACTTTCATTGAACGGGGTTGCCAAGCTTCCAAGAAACTACGAGTTTCCTGAAATCTCAGCAAACATTTTTTCACCCAATCTTCATGATACTTGCAGGTAATGATCACGGCACCAATCCCACTTGGCTCACCAAATTTCGTTCTTCTAGGTTAAAACGTTCCTTTGCAGTAACCGTTTTCATGTTTAGGTTTCACTCTGTTTTCTCCTATATGGATACATGTAGTTGGAACTCTAAATCAAACACGGTTTGTGATAGCTCTTTGAAACTTGGCACAATAATGTAGTTCCAAGTTCTATCGCTATGGTTGGTGTCCTATTGAAGTAGCCCTAGCAGATACTGACGAGAATCACTTTCATTGAAAGGGGTTGCCAAGCTTCCAAAAAACTACGAGTTTCCTGAAATCTCAGCAAACATTTTTTCACCCAAATTGATGATACTGGCAGGTAATGATCAGTACAGCAATCCCACTTGGCTCACCAAATATCGTTCTTCTTGGTTAAACCGTTCCTTTGCAGTAACCGTTTTCATGTTTAGGTTTCACTCTGTTTTCTCCTATATGGATACATGTAGTTGGAACTCTAAATCAAACACGGTTTGTGCTAGCTCTTTGAAACTTGGCACAATAATGTAGTTCCAAGTTCTATCGCTATGGTTGGTGTCCTATCGAAGTAGCCCCAAGCAGAGACTGACGAGAATCACTTTCATTGAAAGGGGTTGCCAAGCTTCCAAAAAACTACGAGTTTCCTGAAACCTCAGCAAACATTTTTTCACCCAATCTTGATGATACTGGCAGGTAATGATCAGTACACCAATCCCACTTGGCTCACCAAATTTCGTTCTTCTAGGTTAAACCGTTCCTTTGCAGTAACCGTTTTCATGTTTAGGTTTCACTCTGTTTTCTCCTATATGGATACATGTAGTTGGAACTCTAAATCAAACACGGTTTGTGCTAGCTCTTTGAAACTTGGCACAATAATGTAGTTCCAAGTTCTATCGTTATGATTGGTGTCCTATTGAAGTAGCCCAAAGCAGAGACTGACGAGAATCACTTTCATTGAAAGGTGTTGCGAAGCTTCCAAAAAACTACGAGTTTCCTGAAATCTCAGCAAACATTTTTTCGCCCAATCTTGATGATACTGGCAGGTAATGATCAGTACACCAATCCCACTTGGCTCACCAAATTTCGTTCTTCTTGGTTAAACCGTTCCTTTGCAGTAACCGTTTTCATGTTTAGGTTTCACTCTGTTTTCTCCTATATGGATACATGTAGTTGGAACTCTAAATCAAACACGGTTTGTGCTAGCTCTTTGAAACTTGGCACAATAATGTAGTTCCAAGTTCTATCGCTATGGTTGGTGTCCGATTGAAGTAGCCCCAAGCAGAGACTGACGAG
>NW_027552487.1:0-82991 GCF_045843805.1 Urocitellus parryii | reverse complement strand
AAAAATGTTTGCTGAGATTTCAGGAAACTCGTACATTTTTGGAAGCTTGGCAACCCCTTTCAATGAAAGTGATTCTCGTCAGTCTCTGCTTGGGGCTACTTCCATAGGACACAAACCATAGCCATAGAACTTGGAACTACATTATTGTGCCAAGTTTCAAAGAGCTAGCACAAACCGTGTTTGATTTAGAGTTCCAAATACATGTATCTATATAGGAGTAAACAGAGTGAAACCTAAACATGAAAATGGTTACTGCAAAGGAACGGTTTAACCTAGAAGAACGAAATTTGGTGAGCCAAGTGGGACTGCTGTACTGATCATTAAATGGAAGTATCATGAAGTTTGGGTGAAAGAAATGTTTGCTTAGATTTCAGGAAACTCGAAGTTTTTTGGAAGCTTGGCAACCCCTTTCAATGAAAGTGATTCTCGTCAGTCTCTGCTTGGGGCTACTTCCATAGGACACAAACCATAGCCATAGAACTTGGAACTACATTATTGTGCCAAGTTTCAAAGAGCTAGCACAAACCGTGTTTGATTTAGAGTTCCAACTACATGTATCCATATAGGAGAAAACAGAGTGAACCTAAACATGAAAATGGTTACTGCAAAGGAACGGTTTAACCTAGAAGAACGAAATTTGGTGAGCCAATTGGGACTGGTGTATTGATCATTAAATGGAAGTATCATCAAGATTGGGTGGAAAAATGATTGCTGAGATTTTAGGAAACTCGTAGTTTTTTGGAAGCTTGGCAACCCCTTTCAATGAAAGTGATTCTCGTCAGTCTCTGCTTGGGGCTACTTCAATAGGACACAAACCATCGCGATAGAATTGGAAGTACATTATTGTGCCAAGTTTCAAAGAGCTAGCACAAACCGTGTTTGATTTAGAGTTCCAACTACATGTATCCATATAGGAGAAAACAGAGTGAAACCTAAACATGAAAACGGTTCCTGCAAAGGAACGGTTTAACCTAGAAGAACGAAATTTGGTGAGCCAAGTGGGACTGGTGTACTGATCATTATCTGCAAGTGTCATCAACATTGGGTGAAAAAATGTTTGCTGAGATTTCAGGAAACTCGTACATTTTTGGATGCTTGGCAATCCCTTTCAATGAAAGTGATTCTCGTCAGTCTCTGCTTGGGGCTACTTCCATAGGACACAAACCATAGCCATAGAACTTGGAACTACATTATTGTGAGAAGTTTCAAAGAGCTAGCACAAACCGTGTTTGATTTAGAGTTCCAACTACATGTATCCATATAGGAGAAAACAGAGTGAAACCTAAACATGAAAACGGTTACTGCAAAGCAAAGGTTTAACCTAGAAGAACGAAATTTGGTGAGCCAAGTGGGATTGGTGTACTGATCATTAAATGGAAGTATCATAAAGATTGGGAGAAAAAATGATTGCTGAGATTTCAGGAAACTCGTAGTTTTTTGGAAGCTTGGAAACCCCTTTCAATGAAAGTGATTCTCGTCAGTGTCTGCTTGGGGCTACTTCCATAGGACACAAACCATAGCCATAGAACTTGGAACTACATTATTGTGAGAAGTTTCAAAGAGCTAGCACAAACCGTGTTTGATTTAGAGTTCCAAATACATGTATCTATATAGCAGTAAACAGAGTGAAACCTAAACATGAAAATGGTTACTGCAAAGGAACGGTTTAACCTAGAAGAACGAAATTTGGTGAGCCAAGTGGGACTGCTGTACTGATCATTAAATGGAAGTATCATGAAGTTTGGGTGAAAAAAATGTTTGCTTAGATTTCAGGAAACTCGAAGTTTTTTGGAAGCTTGGCAACCCCTTTCAATGAAAGTGATTCTCGTCAGTCTCTGCTTGGGGCTACTTCCATAGGACACAAACCATAGGCATAGAACTTGGAACTACATTACTGTGCCAAGTTTCAAATAGCTAGCACAAACCGTGTTTGATTTAGAGTTCCAACTACATGTATCCATATAGGAGAAAACAGAGTGAACCTAAACATGAAAATGGTTACTGCAAAGGAACGGTTTATCCTAGAAAAACGAAATTTTGTCAGCCAAGTGGGACTGGTGTATTGATCATTAAATGCAAGTATCATCAGGATTGGGTGAAAAAATGTTAGCTGAGATTTCAGGAAACTCGTAGTTTTTTGGAATCTTGGCAACCCCTTTCAATGAAAGTGATTCTCGTCAGTCTCTGCTTGGGGCTACTTCCAGAGGACACCAACCATAGCCATAGAAATTGGAACTACATTATTGTGCAAAGTTTCAAAGAGCTAGCAGAAACCGTGTTTGATTTAGAGTTCCAAATACATGTATCCATATAGGAGAAAACAGAGTAAAACCTAAACATGAAAACGGTTCCTGCAAAGGAACGGTTTCACCTAGAAAAACGAAATTTGGTGAGCCAAGTGGGACTGGTGTACTGATCATTATCTGCAAGTGTCATCAACATTGGGTGAAAAAATGTTTGCTGAGATTTCAGGAAACTCGTACATTTTTGGAAGCTTGGCAATCCCTTTCAATGAAAGTGATTCTCGTCAGTCTCTGCTTGGGGCTACTTCCATAGGACACAAACCATAGCCATAGAACTTGGAACTACATTATTGTGAGAAGTTTCAAAGAGCTAGCACAAACCGTGTTTGATTTAGAGTTCCAACTACATGTATCCATATAGGAGAAAACAGAGTGAAACCTAAACATGAAAACGGTTACTGCAAAGCAAAGGTTTAACCTAGAAGAACGAAATTTGGTGAGCCAAGTGGGATTGGTGTACTGATCATTAAATGGAAGTATCATAAAGATTGGGAGAAAAAATGATTGCTGAGATTTCAGGAAACTCGTAGTTTTTTGGAATCTTGGCAACCCCTTTCAATGAAAGTGATTCTCGTCAGTCTCTGCTTGGGGCTACATCCAGAGGACACCAACCATAGCCATAGAAATTGGAACTACATTATTGTGCGAAGTTTCAAAGAGCTAGCAGAAACCGTGTTTGATTTAGAGTTCCAACTACATGTATCCATATAGGAGAAAACAGAGTGAAACCTAAATATGAAAACGGTTACTGCAAAGCAAAGGTTTAACCTAGAAGAACGAAATTTGGTGAGCCAAGTGGGATTGGTGTACTGATCATTAAATGGAAGTATCATAAAGATTGGGAGAAAAAATGATTGCTGAGATTTCAGGAAACTCGTAGTTTTTTGGAAGCTTGGAAACCCCTTTCAATGAAAGTGATTCTCGTCAGTCTCTGCTTGGGGCTACTTCCAGAGGACACCAACCATAGCCATAGAAATTGGAACTACATTATTGTGCGAAGTTTCAAAGAGCTAGCAGAAACCGTGTTTGATTTAGAGTTCCAACTACATGTATCCATATAGGAGAAAACAGAGTAAAACCTAAACATGAAAACGGTTCCTGCAAAGGAACGGTTTCACCTAGAAGAACGAAATTTGGTGAGCCAAGTGGGACTGGTGTACTGATCATTATCTGCAAGTGTCATCAACATTGGGTGAAAAAATGTTTGCTGAGATTTCAGGAAACTCGTACATTTTTGGAAGCTTGGCAATCCCTTTCAATGAAAGTGATTCTCGTCAGTCTCTGCTTGGGGCTACTTCCATAGGACACAAACCATAGCCATAGAACTTGGAACTACATTATTGTGAGAAGTTTCAAAGAGCTAGCACAAACTGTGTTTGATTTAGAGTTCCAACTACATGTATCCATATAGGAGAAAACAGAGTGAAACCTAAACATGAAAACGGTTACTGCAAAGCAAAGGTTTAACCTAGAAGAACGAAATTTGGTGAGCCAAGTGGGATTGGTGTACTGATCATTAAATGGAAGTATCATAAAGATTGGGAGAAAAAATGATTGCTGAGATTTCAGGAAACTCGTAGTTTTTTGGAAGCTTGGCAACCCCTTTCAATGAAAGTGATTCTCGTCAGTGTCTGCTTGGGGCTACTTCCATAGGACACAAACCATAGCCATAGAAATTGGAACTACATTATTTTGCAAGTTTAAAGAGCTAGCACAAACCGTGTTTGATTTAGAGTTCCAAATACATGTATCCATATAGGAGAAAACAGAGTAAAACCTAAACATGAAAACGGTTACTGCAAAGGAACGGTTTAACCTAGAAGAACGAAATTTGGTGAGCCAAGTGGGACTGGTGTACTGATCATTATCTGCAAGTATCATCAACATTAGGTGAAAAAAATGTTTGCTGAGATTTCAGGAAACTCGTACATTTTTGGAAGCTTGGCAACCCCTTTCAATGAAAGTGATTCTCGTCAGTCTCTGCTTGGGGCTACTTCCATAGGACACACACCATAGCCATAGAACTTGGAACTACATTATTGTGAGAAGTTTCAAAGAGCTAGCACAAACCGTGTTTGATTTAGAGTTCCAAATACATGTATCTATATAGCAGTAAACAGAGTGAAACCTAAACATGAAAATGGTTACTGCAAAGGAACGGTTTAACCTAGAAGAACGAAATTTGGTGAGCCAAGTGGGACTGCTGTACTGATCATTAAATGGAAGTATCATGAAGTTTGGGTGAAAAAATGTTTGCTTAGATTTCAGGAAACTCGAAGTTTTTTGGAAGCTTGGCAACCCCTTTCAATGAAAGTGATTCTCGTCAGTCTCTGCTTGGGGCTACTTCCATAGGACACAAACCATAGCCATAGAACTTGGAACTACATTACTGTGCCAAGTTTCAAATAGCTAGCAGAAACCGTGTTTGATTTAGAGTTCCAACTACATGTATCCATATAGGAGAAAACAGAGTAAAACCTAAACATGAAAACGGTTCCTGCAAAGGAACGGTTTCACCTAGAAGAACGAAATTTGGTGAGCCAAGTGGGACTGGTGTACTGATCATTATCTGCAAGTGTCATCAACATTGGGTGAAAAAATGTTTGCTGAGATTTCAGGAAACTCGTACATTTTTGGAAGCTTGGCAATCCCTTTCAATGAAAGTGATTCTCGTAAGTCTCTGCTTGGTGCTACTTCCATAGGACACAAACCATAGCCATAGAACTTGGAACTACATTATTGTGAGAAGTTTCAAAGAGCTAGCACAAACCGTGTTTGATTTAGAGTTCCAAATACATGTATCCATATAGGAGAAAACAGAGTGAAACCTAAACATGAAAACGGTTACTGCAAAGCAAAGGTTTAACCTAGAAGAACGAAATTTGGTGAGCCAAGTGGGATTGGTGTACTGATCATTAAATGGAAGTATCATAAAGATTGGGAGAAAAAATGATTGCTGAGATTTCAGGAAACTCGTAGTTTTTTGGAATCTTGGCAACCCCTTTCAATGAAAGTGATTCTCGTCAGTCTCTGCTTGGGGCTACATCCAGAGGACACCAACCATAGCCATAGAAATTGGAACTACATTATTGTGCGAAGTTTCAAAGAGCTAGCAGAAACCGTGTTTGATTTAGAGTTCCAACTACATGTATCCATATAGGAGAAAACAGAGTGAAACCTAAACATGAAAAAGGTTACTGCAAAGCAAAGGTTTAACCTAGAAGAACGAAATTTGGTGAGCCAAGTGGGATTGGTGTACTGATCATTAAATGGAAGTATCATAAAGATTGGGAGAAAAAATGATTGCTGAGATTTCAGGAAACTCGTAGTTTTTTGGAAGCTTGGCAACCACTTTCAATGAAAGTGATTCTCGTCAGTCTCTGCTTGGGGCTACTTCAATAGGACACAAACCATCGCGATAGAATTCGAACTACATTATTGTGCCAAGTTTCAAAGAGCTAGCACAAACCGTGTTTGATTTAGAGTTCCAACTACATGTATCCATATAGCAGAAAACAGAGTGAAACCTAAACATGAAAACAGTTACTGCAAAGGAACGGTTTAACCTAGAAGAACGAAATTTGGTGAGCCAAGTGGGATTGGTGTACTGATCATTAAATGGAAGTATCATATAGATTGGGTGAAAAAATGATTGCTGAGATTTCCGGAAACTCGTAGTTTTTTGGAAGCTTGGAAACCCCTTTCAATGAAAGTGATTCTCGTCAGTCTCTGCTTGGGGCTACTTCCATAGGACACAAACCATAGCCATAGAACTTGGAAATACATTATTGTGCCAAGTTTAAAGAGCTAGCACAAACCGTGTTTGATTTAGAGTTCCAACTACATGTATCCATATAGGAGAAAACAGAGTAAAACCTAAACATGAAAACGGTTTCTGCAAAGGAACGGTTTAACCTAGAAGAACGAAATTTGGTGAGCCAAGTGGGACTGGTGTACTGATCATTATCTGCAAGTGTCATCAACATTGGGTGAAAAAATGTATGCTGAGATTTCAGGAAACTTGTACATTTTTGGAAGCTTGGCAACCACTTTCAATGAAAGTGATTCTCGTCAGTCTCTGCTTGGGGCTACTTCCATAGGACACAAACCATAGCCATAGAACTTGGAACTACATTATTGTGAGAAGTTTCAAAGAGCTAGCACAAACCGTGTTTGATTTAGAGTTCCAACTACATGTATCCATATAGGAGAAAACAGAGTGAAACCTAAACATGAAAACGGTTACTGCAAAGCAAAGGTTTAACCTAGAAGAACGAAATTTGGTGAGCCAAGTGGGATTGGTGTACTGATCATTAAATGGAAGTATCATAAAGATTGGGAGAAAAAATGATTGCTGAGATTTCAGGAAACTCGTAGTTTTTTGGAAGCTTGGAAACCCCTTTCAATGAAAGTGATTCTCGTCAGTTTCTGCTTGGGGCTTCTTCCATAGGACATAAACCATAGCCATAGATCTTGGAACTACATTATTGTGCCAAGTTTCAAATAGCTAGCACAAACGGTGTTTGATTTAGAGTTCCAAATACATGTATCTATATAGGAGTAAACAGAGTGAAACCTAAACATGAAAATGGTTACTGCAAAGGAACGGTTTAACCTAGAAGAACGAAATTTGGTGAGCCAAGTGGGACTGCTGTACTGATCATTAAATGGAAGTATCATGAAGTTTGGGTGAAAAAAATGTTTGCTTAGATTTCAGGAAACTCGTAGATTTTTGGAAGCTTGGCAACCCCTTTCAATGAAAGTGATTCTCGTCAGTTTCTGCTTGGGGCTACTTCCATAGGACACAAACCATAGCCATAGAACTTGGAACTACATTATTGTGCCAAGTTTCAAATAGCTAGCACAAACCGTGTTTGATTTACAGTTCCAACTACATGTATCCATATAGGAGAAAACAGAGTGAACCCAAACATGAAAATGGTTACTGCAAAGGAACGGTTTAACCTAGAAAAACGAAATTTGGTCAGCCAAGTGGGACTGGTGTACTGATCATTAAATGCAAGTATCATCAGGATTGGGTGAAAAAATGTTAGCTGAGATTTCAGGAAACTCGTAGTTTTTTGGAATCTTGGCAACCCCTTTCAATGAAAGTGATTCTCGTCAGTCTCTGCTTGGGGCTACTTCCAGAGGACACCAACCATAGCCATAGAAATTGGAAGTACATTATTGTGCGAAGTTTCAAAGAGCTAGCAGAAACCGTGTTTGATTTAGAGTTGCAACTACATGTATCCATATAGGAGAAAACAGAGTGAAACCTAAACATGAAAACAGTTACTGCAAAGGAACGGTTTAACCTAGAAGAACGAAATTTGGTGAGCCAAGTGGGACTGGTGTACTGATCATTACCTGCAAGTATCATCAAGATTGGGTGAAAAAATATTTGCCGAGATTTTAGGAAACTCGTAGTTTTTTGGAAGCTTGGCAACCCCTTTCAATGAAGGTGATTCTCGTCAGTCTCTGCTTGGGGCTACTTCCATAGGACACAAACCATAGCCATAGAACTTGGAACTATATTTTTGTGCCAAGTTTCAAAGAGCTAGCACAAACCGTGTTTGATTTAGATTTCCAAATACATGTATCCATATTGGAGAAAACAGAGTGAAACCTAAACATGAAAACAGTTACTGCAAAGGAACGGTTTAACCTAGAAGAACGAAATTTGGTGAGCCAAGTGGGATTGGTGTACTGATCATTAAATGGAAGTATCATAAAGATTGGGTGAAAAAATGATTGCTGAGATTTATGGAAACTCGTAGTTTTTTGGAAGCTTGGAAACCCCTTTCAATGAAAGTGATTCTCGTCAGTCTCTGCTTGGGGCTACTTCCATAGGACACAAACCATAGCCATAGAACGTGGAACTACATTATTTTGCCAAGTTTCAAAGAGCTAGCACAAACCGTGTTTGATTTAGAGTTCCAAATACATGTATCTATATAGGAGTAAACAGAGTGAAACCTAAACATGAAAATGGTTACTGCAAAGGAACGGTTTAACCTAGAAGAACGAAATTTGGTGAGCCAAGTGGGACTGGTGTACTGATCATTATCTGCAAGTGTCATCAACATTGGGTGAAAAAATGTTTGCTGAGATTTCAGGAAACTCGTACATTTTTGGAAGCTTGGCAACCACTTTCAATGAAAGTGATTCTCGTCAGTCTCTGCTTGGGGCTACTTCCATAGGACACAAACCATAGCCATAGAACTTGGAACTACATTATTGTGAGAAGTTTCAAAGAGCTAGCACAAACCGTGTTTGATTTAGAGTTCCAACTACATGTATCCATATAGGAGAAAACAGACTGAAACCTAAACATGAAAACGGTTACTGCAAAGCAAAGGTTTAACCTAGAAGAACGAAATTTGGTGAGCCAAGTGGGATTGGTGTACTGATCATTAAATGGAAGTATCATAAAGATTGGAAGAAAAACTGATTGTTGAGATTTCAGGAAACTCGTAGTTTTTTGGAGCTTGGAAACCCCTTTCAATGAAAGTGATTCTCGTCAGTTTCTGCTTGGGGCTTCTTCCATAGGACATAAACCATAGCCATAGATCTTGGAACTACATTATTGTGAGAAGTTTCAAAGAGCTAGCACAAACCGTGTTTGATTTAGAGTTCCAACTACATGTATCCATATAGGAGAAAACAGAGTAAAACCTAAACATTAAAACGGTTACTGCAAAGGAACGGTTTAACCTAGAAGAACGAAATTTGGTGAGCCAAGTGGGACTGGTGTATTGATCATTAAATGGAAGTATCATCAAGATTGGGTGGAAAAATGATTCCTGAGATTTCAGGAAACTCGTAGTTTTTTGGAAGCTTGGCAACCCCTTTCAATGAAAGTGATTCTCGTCAGTCTCTGCTTGGGGCTACTTCAATAGGACACAAACCATCGCGATAGAATTGGAAGTACATTATTGTGCCAAGTTTCAAAGAGCTAGCAAAAACCGTGTTTGATTTAGAGTTCCAACTACATGTATCCATATAGGAGAAAACAGAGTGAAACCTAAACATGAAAACGGTTCCTGCAAAGGAAAGGTTTAACCTAGAAGAACGAAATTTGGTGAGCCAAGTGGGACTGGTGTACTGATCATTACCTGCAAGTATCATCAAGATTGGGTGAAAAAATGTTTGTTGAAATTTCAGGAAACTCGTACATTTTGGAAGCTTGGCAACCCCTTTCAATGAAAGTGATTCTCGTCAGTCTCTGCTTGGGGCTACTTCCATAGGACACAAACCATAGCCATAGAACTTGGTACTACATTATTGTGAGAAGTTTCAAAGAGCTAGCACAAACCGTGTTTGATTTAGAGTTCCAACTACATGTATCCATATAGGAGAAAACAGAGTGAAACCTAAACATGAAAACGGTTACTGCAAAGCAAAGGTTTAACCTAGAAGAACGAAATTTGGTGAGCCAAGTGGGATTGGTGTACTGATCATTAAATGGAAGTATCATAAAGATTGGGAGAAAAAATGATTGTTGAGATTTCAGGAAACTCGTAGTTTTTTGGAAGCTTGGAAACCCCTTTCAATGAAAGTGATTCTCGTCAGTTTCTGCTTGGGGCTTCTTCCATAGGACACAAACCATAGCCATAGATCTTGGAACTACATTATTGTGCCAAGTTTAAAGAGCTAGCACAAACCGTGTTTGATTTAGAGTTCCAACTACATGTATCCATATAGGAGAAAACAGAGTAAAACCTAAACATTAAAACGGTTACTGCAAAGGAACGGTTTAACCTAGAAGAACGAAATTTGGTGAGCCAAGTGGGACTGGTGTATTGATCATTAAATGGAAGTATCATCAAGATTGGGTGGAAAAATGATTCCTGAGATTTCAGGAAACTCGTAGTTTTTTGGAAGCTTGGCAACCCCTTTCAATGAAAGTGATTCTCGTCAGTCTCTGCTTGGGGCTACTTCAATAGGACACAAACCATCGCGATAGAATTGGAAGTACATTATTGTGCCAAGTTTCAAAGAGCTAGCACAAACCGTGTTTGATTTAGAGTTCCAACTACATGTATCCATATAGGAGAAAACAGAGTGAAACCTAAACATGAAAACGGTTCCTACAAAGGAAAGGTTTAACCTAGAAGAACGAAATTTGGTGAGCCAAGTGGGACTGGTGTACTAATCATTACCTGCAAGTATCATCAAGATTGGGTGAAAAAATGATTGTTGAAATTTCAGGAAACTCGTACATTTTTGGAAGCTTGGCAACCCCTTTCAATGAAAGTGATTCTCGTCAGTCTCTGCATGGGGCTACTTCCATAGGACACAAACCATAGCCATAGAACTTGGTACTACATTATTGTGAGAAGTTTCAAAGAGCTAGCAGAAACCGTGTTTGATTTAGAGTTCCAACTACATGTATCCATATTGGAGAAAACAGAGTGAAACCTAAACATGAAAACGGTTACTGCAAAGCAAAGGTTTAACCTAGAAGAACGAAATTTGGTGAGCCAAGTGGGATTGGTGTACTGATCATTAAATGGAAGTATCATAAAGATTGGGAAAAAAAATGATTGCTGAGATTTCAGGAAACCCGTAGTTTTTTGGAAGCTTGGAAACCCCTTTCAATGAAAGTGATTCTCGTCAGTCTCTGCTTGGGGCTTCTTCCATAGGACACAAACCATAGCCATAGATCTTGGAACTACATTATTGTGCCAAGTTTAAAGAGCTAGCACAAACCGTGTTTGATTTAGAGTTCCAACTACATGTATCCATATAGGAGAAAACAGAGTAAAACCTAAACATGAAAACGGTTACTGCAAAGGAACGGTTTAACCTAGAAGAACGAAATTTGGTGAGCCAAGTGGGACTGGTGTACTGATCATTATCTGCAAGTATCATCAACATTGGGTGAAAAAATGTTTGCTGAGATTTCAGGAAACTCGTACATTTTTGGAAGCTTGGCAACCCCTTTCAATGAAAGTGATTCTCGTCAGTCTCTGCTTGGGGCTACTTCCATAGGACACAAAACCATAGCCTAGAACTTGGAACTACATTATTGTGCCAAGTTTCAAATAGCTAGCACAAACCGTGTTTGATTTAGAGTTCCAACTACATGTATCCATATAGGAGAAAACAGAGTGAACCTAAACATGAAAATGGTTACTGCAAAGAAACGGTTTAACCTAGAAAAACGAAATTTGGTCAGCCAAGTGGGACTGGTGTACTGATCATTAAATGCAAGTATCATCAGGATTGGGTGAAAAAATGTTAGCTGAGATTTCAGGAAACTCGTATTTTTTGGAATCTTGGCAACCCCTTTCAATGAAAGTGATCCTCGTCAGTCTCTGCTTGGGGCTACTTCCAGAGGACACCAACCATAGCCATAGAAATTGGAACTACATTATTGTGCGAAGTTTCAAAGAGCTAGCAGAAACCGTGTTTGATTTAGAGTTGCAACTACATGTATCCATATAGGAGAAAACAGAGTGAAACCTAAACATGAAAACAGTTACTGCAAAGGAACGGTTTAAACTAGAAGAACGAAATTTGGTGAGCCAAGTGGGACTGGTGTACTGATCATTACCTGCATGCATCATCAAGATTGGGTGAAAAAATATTTGCTGAGATTTTAGGAAACTCGTAGTGTTTTGGAAGCTTGGCAACCCCTTTCAATGAAAGTGATTCTCGTCAGTCTCTGCTTGGGGCTACTTCCATAGGACACAAACCATAGCCATAGAACTTGGAACTATATTTTTGTGCCAAGTTTCAAGGAGCTAGCACAAACCGTGTTTGATTTAGATTTCCAAATACATGTATCCATATTGGAGAAAACAGAGTGAAACCTAAACATGAAAACAGTTACTGCAAAGGAACGGTTTAACCTAGAAGAACGAAATTTGGTGAGCCAAGTGGGATTGGTGTACTGATCATTAAATGGAAGTATCATAAAGATTGGGTGAAAAAATGATTGCTGAGATTTCCGGAAACTCGTAGTTTTTTGGAAGCTTGGAAACCCCTTTCAATGAAAGTGATTCTCGTCAGTCTCTGCTTGGGGCTACTTCCATAGGACACAAACCATAGCCATAGAACTTGGAATTACATTATTGTGCCAAGTTTAAAGAGCTAGCACAAACCGTGTTTGATTTAGAGTTCCAACTACATGTATCCATATAGGAGAAAACAGAGTAAAACCTAAACATGAAAACGGTTACTGCAAAGGAACGGTTTAACCTAGAAGAACGAAATTTGGTGAGCCAAGTGGGACTGGTGTACTGATCATTATCTGCAAGTGTCATCAACATTGGGTGAAAAAATATTTGCTGAGATTTCAGGAAACTCGTACATTTTTGGAAGCTTGGCAACCCCTTTCAATGAAAGTGATTCTCGTCAGTCTCTGCTTGGGGCTACTTCCATAGGACACAAACCATAGCCATAGAACTTGGAACTACATTATTGTGAGAAGTTTCAAAGAGCTAGCACAAACCGTGTTTGATTTAGAGTTCCAACTACATGTATCCATATAGGAGAAAACAGAGTGAAACCTAAACATGAAAACGGTTACTGCAAAGCAAAGGTTTAACCTAGAAGAACGAAATTTGGTGAGCCAAGTGGGATTGGTGTACTGATCATTAAATGGAAGTATCATAAAGTTTGGGAGAAAAAATGATTGCTGAGATTTCAGGAAACTCGTAGTTTTTTGGAAGCTTGGAAACCCCTTTCAATGAAAGTGATTCTCGTCAGTTTCTGCTTGGGGCTTCTTCCATAGGACACAAACCATAGCCATAGATCTTGGAACTACATTATTGTGCCAAGTTTAAAGAGCTAGCACAAACCGTGTTTGATTTAGAGTTCCAACTACATGTATCCATATAGGAGAAAACAGAGTAAAACCTAAACATGAAAACGGTTCCTGCAAAGGAACGGTTTAACCTAGAAGAACGAAATTTGGTGAGCCAAGTGGGACTGGTGTACTGATCATTACCTGCAAGTATCATCAAGATTGGGTGAAAAAATGTTTGTTGAAATTTCAGGAAACTCGTACATTTTTGGAAGCTTGGCAACCCCTTTCAATGAAAGTGATTCTCGTCAGTCTCTGCTTGGGGCTACTTCCATAGGACACAAACCATAGCCATAGAACTTGGAACTACATTATTGTGAGAAGTTTCAAAGAGCTAGCACAAACCGTGTTTGATTTAGAGTTCCAACTACATGTATCCATATAGGAGAAAACAGAGTGAAACCTAAACATGAAAACGGTTACTGCAAAGCAAAGGTTTAACCTAGAAGAACGAAATTTGGTGAGCCAAGTGGGATTTGGTGTACTGATCATTAAATGGAAGTATCATAAAGATTGGGAGAAAAATGATTGCTGAGATTTCATTAAACTCGTAGTTTTTTGGAAGCTTGGAAACCCTTTCAATGAAAGTGATTCTCGTCAGTCTCTGCTTGGGGCTTCTTCCATAGGAAACAAACCATAGCCATAGATCTTGGAACTACATTATTGTGCCAAGTTTAAAGAGCTAGCACAAACCGTGTTGATTTAGAGTTCCAACTACATGTATCCATATAGGAGAAAACAGAGTAAAACCTAAACATGAAAACGGTTACTGCAAAGGAACGGTTTAACCTAGAAGAACGAAATTTGGTGAGCCAAGTGGGACTGGTGTACTGATCATTATCTGCAAGTATCATCAACATTGGGTGAAAAAATGTTTGCTGAGATTTCAGGAAACTCGTACATTTTTGGAAGCTTGGCAACCCCTTTCAATGAAAGTGATTCTCGTCAGTCTCTGCTTGGGGCTACTTCCATAGGACACAAACCATAGCCATAGAACTTGGAACTACATTATTGTGCCAAGTTTCAAAGAGCTAGCACAAACGTGTTTGATTTAGAGTTCCAAATACATGTATCTATATAGGAGTAAACAGAGTGAAACCTAAACATGAAAATGGTTACTGCAAAGGAACGGTTTAACCTAGAAGAACGAAATTTGGTGAGCCAAGTGGGACTGGTGTACTGATCATTAAATGGAAGTATCATAAAGATTGGGCGAAAAAAATGATTGCTGAGATTTCAGGAAACTCGTAGTTTTTAGGAAGCTTGGCAACCCCTTTCAATGAAAGTGATTCTCGTCAGTCTCTGCTTGGGGCTACTTCCATGGGACACAAACTATAGCCATAGAACTTGGAATTACATTATTGTGCCAAGTTTCAAAGAGCTAGCACAAACCGTGTTTGATTTAGAGTTCCAACTACATGTATCCATATAGGAGAAAACAGAGTGAAACCTAAACATGAAAACGGTTCCTGCAAAGGAACGGTTTAACCTAGAAGAACGAAATTTGGTGAGCCAAGTGGGACTGGTGTCCTGATCATTACCTGCAAGTATCATCAAGATTGGGTGAAAAAATGTTTGTTGAGATTTCAGGAAACTCTTACATTTTAGGAAGCTTGGCAACCCCTTTCAATGAAAGTGATTCTCGTCAGTCTCTGCTTGGGGCTACTTCCATAGGACACAAACCATAACCATAGAACTTGGAACTACATTATTGTGCCAAGTTTCAAAGAGCTAGCACAAACCGTGTTTGATTTAGAGTTCCAACTACATGTATCAATATAGGAGTAAACAGAGTGAAACCTAAACATGAAAATGGTTACTGCAAAGGAACGGTTTAACCTAGAAAAACGAAATTTGGTCAGCCCAGTCTGATTGGTGTACTGATCATTAAATAGAAGTATCCTAAAGATTCGGTGAAAAATGATTGCTGAGATTTCCGGAAACTCGTAGTTTTTTGGAAGCTTGGCAACCCCTTTCAATGAACGTGATTCTCGTCAGTCTCTGCTTGGGGCTACTTCCATAGGACACAAAGAATAGCCATAGAACTTGGAATTACATTATTGTGCCAAGTTTCAAAGAGCTAGCACAAACCGTGTTTGATTTAGAGTTCCAAATACATGTATCCATATTGGAGAAAACAGAGTGAAACCTAAACATGAAAACGGTTACTGCAAAGGAACAGTTTAACCTAGAAGAACGAAATTTGGTGAGCCAAGTGGGACTGGTGTACTGATCATTACCTGCAAGTATCAAAAGATTGGGTGAAAAAACGTTTGCTGAGATTTCAAGAAACTCGTAGTTTTTTGGAAGCTTGGAAACCCCTTTCAATGAAAGTGATTCTCGTCAGTCTCTGCTTGGGGCTACTTCCATAGGACACAAACCATAACCATAGAACTTGGAACTACATGATTGTGAGAAGTTTCAAAGAGCTAGCACAAACCGTGTTTGATTTAGAGTTCCAACTACATGTATCCATATAGGAGAAAACATAGTGAAACCTAAACATGAAAACGGTTACTGCAAAGGAACGGTTTAACCTACAAGAACGAAATTTGGTGAGCCAAGTGGGATTGGTGTACTGATCATTACCTGCAAGTATCATCAAGATTGGGTGAAAAAACGTTTGCTGAGATTTCAGGAAACTCGTAGTTTTTAGGAAGCTTGGCAACCCCTTTCAATGAAAGTGATTCTCGTCAGTCTCTGCTTGGGGCTACTTCAATAGGACACAAACCATAGAGATAGAACTTGGAACTACATTATTGTGCCAAGTTTCAAAGACCTAGCAAAAACCGTGTTTGATTTAGAGTTCCAACTACATGTATCCATATACGAGAAATCAGAGTGAATCCTAAACATGAAAACGGTTACTGCAAAGGAACGGTTTAACCTAGAAGAACGAAATTTGGTGAGCCAAGTGGGACTGGTGTACTGATCATTACCTGCAAGTATCATCAAGATTGGGTGAAAAAATGTTTGTTGAGATTTCAGGAAACTCTTACATTTTTGGAAGCTTGGCAACCCCTTTCAATGAAAGTGATTCTCGTCAGTCTCTGCTTGGGGCTACTTCCATAGGACACAAACCATAATCAAAGAACTTGGAACTACATTATTGTGCCAAGTTTCAAAGAGCTAGCACATCCGTGTTTAATTTACAGTTCCAAATACATGTATCCATATAGGAGAAAACAGAGTGAAACCTAAACATGAAAAACGGTTACTGCAAAGGAACGGTTTAACCTAGAAGAACGAAACTTGGTGATCGAATTGGAATTGGTGTACTGATCTTTAAGTGGAAGTATCATCAAGATTGGGTGAAAAAATGATTGCTGAGATTTCCGGAAACTCGTACATTTTTGGAAGCTTGGCAACCCCTTTCAATGAAAGAGATTCTCGTCAGTCTCTGCTTGGGGCTACTTCCATAGGACACAAACCATAGCCATAGAACTTGGAACTACATTATTGTGCCAAGTTCAAAGAGCTAGCACAAACCGTGTTTGATTTAGAGTTCCAACTACATGTATCCATATAGGAGAAAACAGAGTGAATCCTAAACATGAAAACGGTTACTGCAAAGGAACGGTTTAACCTAGAAGAACGAAATTTGGTGAGCCAAATGGGATTGCGGTACTGATCCTTAATTGGATGTATCATCAAGATTCGGTGAAAAAATGATTGCTGAGATTTCAGGAAATTCGTAGTTTTTTGGAAGCTTGGCAACCCCTTTCAATGAAAGTGATTCTCGTCAGTCTCTGCTTGGGGCTACATCCATAGGACACAAACCATAGCCATAGAACTTGGAACTACATTATTGTGCCAAGTTTCAAAGAGCTAGCACAAACCGTGTTTGATTTACAGTTCCAACTACATGTATCCATATAGGAGAAAACAGAGTGAAACCTAAACATGAAAACAGTTACTGCAAAGGAAAGGTTTAACCTAGAAGAACGAAATTTGGTGATCCAAATGGGATTGGTGTACTGATCCTTAAGTGGAAGTATCATCAAGATTGGGTGAAAAAATGATTGCTGAGATTTCAGGAAACTCAGTTTTTGGAAGCTTGGCAACCCCTTTCAATGAAAGTGATTCTCGTCAGTCTCTGCTTGGAGCTACTTACATAGGACACAAACCATAGCCATAGAACTTGGAACTACATTATTGTGCAAAGTTTCAAAGAGCTAGCACAAACCGTGTTTGATTTACAGTTCCAACTACATGTATCCATATAGGAATAAACAGAGTGAAACCTAAACATGAAAACGGTTACTGCAAAGGAACGGTTTAACCTAGAAGAACGAAATTTGGAGAGCCAAGTGGGATTGGTGTACTGATCATTAAATGGAAGTATCATCAAGATTGGGTGAAAAAATGATTGCTGAGATTTCAGGAAACTCGTAGTTTTTTGGAAGATTGGCAACCCCTTGCAATGAAAGTGATTCTCGTCAGTCTCTGCTTGGGGCTACTTCCATAGGACACAAACCATAGCCATAGAACTTGGAACTACATTATTGTGCCAAGTTTCAAAGAGCTAGCACAAACCGTGTTTGTTTTAGATTTCCAACTACATGTATCCATATAGGAGAAAACAGAGTGAAACCTAAACATGAAAAACAGTTACTGCAAAGGAACGGTTTTAACCTAGAAGAACGAAATTTGGTGATCCAAATGGGATTGGTGTACTGATCCTTAAATGGAAGTATCATCAAGATTGGGTGAAAAAATGACTGCTGAGATTTCAGGAAACTCAGTTTTTTGGAAGCTTGGCAACCCCTTTCAATGAAAGTGATTCTCGTCAGTCTCTGCTTGGGGCTACTTCCATAGGACACAAACCATAGCCATAGAACTTGGAACTACATTATTGTGCCAAGTTTAAAGAGCTAGCACAAACCGTGTTTGATTTAGAGTTCCAACTACATGTATCCATATAGGAGAAATCAGAGTGAAACCTAAACATGAAAACGGTTACTGCAAAGGAATGGTTTAACCTAGAAGAACGAAATTTGGTGAGCCTAGCGGGATTGGTGTACTGATCATTAAATGGAAGTATCATCAAGATTGCTTGAAAAAATGTTTGCTGAGATTTCAGGAAACTCGTAGTTTTTTGGAAGCTGGGCAACCCCTTTCAATGAAAGTGATTCTCGTCAGTCTCTGCTTGGGGCTACTTCCATAGGAAACAAACCATAGCCATAGAACTTGGAACGACATTATGGTGCCAAGTTTCAAAGAGCTAGCACAAACAACGTTTGATTTAGAGTTCCAACTACATGTATCCATATAGGAGAAAACAGAGTGAAACCTAAACATGTAAACGGTTACTGCAAAGGAACGGTTTAACCTAGAAGAACGAAATTTGGTGAGCCTAGTGGGATTGATGTACTGATCATTAAATGGAAGTATCATCAAGATTGGGTGAAAAAATGTTTGCTGAGATTTCAGGAAACTCCTAGTTTTTTGGAAGCTTGGTAACCCCTTTCAATGAAAGTGATTCTCGACAGTCTCTGCTTGGGGCTACTTCCATAGGACACAAACCATAGCCATAGAACTTGGAACTACATTATTGTGCCAAGTTTCAAAGAGCTAGCACAAACCGTGTTTGATTTACAGTTCCAACTACATGTATCCATATAGGAGAAAGCAGAGTAAAACCTACACATGAAAACGGTTTCTGCAAAGGAACGGTTTAACCTAGAAGAACGAAATTTGGTGAGCCAAGTGGGACTGGTGTACTGATCATTACCTGCAAGTATCATCAAGATGGGGTGAAAAAATGTTTGCTGAGATTTCAGGAAACTCGTAGTTTTTTGGAAGCTTGGCAACCCCTTTCAATGAAAGTGATTCTTGTCACTCTCTGCTTGGGGCTACTTCCATAGGACACAAACCATAGCCATAGAACTTGGAACTACATTATTGTGCCAAGTTTCAAAGAGGTAGCACAAACCGTGTTTGATTTAGAGTTCCAACTACATGTATCCATATAGGAGAAAACAGAGTGAAACCTAAACATGAAAACGGTTCCTGCAAAGGAACAGTTTAACCTAGAAGAACGAAAATTTGGTGATTCCAAATGGGATTGGTGTACTGATCATTAAGTGGAAGTATCATCAAGATTGGGTGAAAAAATGATTGCTGAGATTTCAGGAAACTCGTAGTTTTTTGGAAGCTTGGCAACCCCTTTCAATGAAAGTGATTCTCGTCAGTCTCTGCTTGGGGCTGCTTTCATAGGACACAAACGGTAGCCATAGAACTTGGAACTACATTATTGTGCCAAGTTTCAAAGAGCTAGCACAAACCGTGTTTGATTTACAGTTCCAACTACATGTATCCATATAGGAATAAACAGAGTGAAACCTAAAAATGAAAACGGTTACTGCAAAGGAACGGTTTAACCTAGAAGAACGAAATTTGGAGAGCCAAGTGGGATTGGTGTACTGATCATTAAATGGAAGTATCATCAAGATTGGGTGAAAAAATGATTGCTGAGATTTCAGGAAACTCGTAGTTTTTTGGAAGCTTGGCAACCCCTTTCAATGAAAGAGATTCTCGTCAGTCTCTGCTTGGGGCTACTTCCATACGACACAAACCATAGCCATAGAACTTGGAACTACATTATTGTGCCAAGTTTCAAAGAGCTAGCAACAAACCGTGTTTGATTTAGGGTTCCAACTACATGTATCCATATAGGAGAAAACAGAGTGAAACCTAAACATGAAAACGGTTACTGCAAAGGAACGGTTTAACCTAGAAGAACGAAATTTGGAGAGCCAAGTGGGATTGGTGTACTGATCATTAAATGGAAGTATCATCAAGATTGGGTGAAAAAATGATTGCACAGATTTCAGGAAACTCGTAGTTTTTTGGAATGTTGGCAACCCCTTGCAATGAAAGTGATTCTCGTCAGTCTCTGCTTGGGGCTAGTTCCATAGGACACAAACCATAGCCATAGAACTTGGAACTACATTATTGTGCCAAGTTTCAAAGAGCTAGCACAAACCGTGTTTGTTTTAGATTTCCAACTACATGTATCCATATAGGAGAAAACAGAGTGAAACCTAAACATGAAAACAGTTACTGCAAAGGAACGGTTTAACCTACAAGAACGAAATTTGGTGATCCAATGGGATTGGTGTACTGATCCTTAAGTGGAACTATCATCAAGATTGGGTGAAAAAATGATTGCTGAGATTTCAGGAAACTCAGTTTTTTGGAAGCTTGGCAACCCCTTTCAATGAAAGAGATTCTCGTCAGTCTCTGCTTGGGGCTACTTCCATAGGACACAAACCATAGCCATATAACTTGGAACTACATTATTGTGCCAAGTTTCAAAGAGCTAGCACAAACCGTGTTTTGATTTAGAGTTCCAACTACATGTATCCATATAGGAGAAAACAGAGTGAAACTTAAACATGAAAACGGTTACTGCAAAGGAACGGTTTAACCTAGAAGAACGAAATTTGGTGATCCAAATGGGATTGGTGTACTGATCATTAAGTGGAAGTATCATCAAGATTGGGTGAAAAAACGATTGCTGAGATTTCAGGAAACTCGTAGTTTTTTGGAAGCTTGGCAACCCCTTTCAATGAAAGAGATTCTCGTCAGTCTCTGCTTGGGGCTACTTCCATAGGACACAAACCATAGCCATAGAACTTGGAACTACATATTGCGCCAAGTTTCAAAGAGCTAGCACAAACCGTGTTTGATTTAGAGTTCCAACTACATGTATCCATATAGGAGAAAACAGAGTGAAACCTAAACATGAAAACGGTTACTGCAAAGCAAAGGTTTAACCTAGAAGAACGAAATTTGGTGAGCCAAGTGGGATTGGTGTACTGATCATTAAATGGAAGTATCATTAAGATTGGGTGAAAAAATGATTGCTGAGATTTCAGGAAACTCGTAGTTTTTTTGGAAGCTTGACCTTTGAATGAAAGTGATTTCTCGTCAGTCTCTGCTTGGGGCTACTTCCCATAGGGACACAAACCATAGCCATAGAACTTGGAAACTACATTATTGTGCAAAGTTTTCCAAAGAGCTAGCACAAACCGTGTTTGATTTACAGTTCCAACTACATGTATCCATATAGAAGAAAACAGAGTGAAACCTAAACATGAAAACGGTTACTGCAAATAAACGGTTTAACCTAGAAGATCGAAATTCGGTGAGCCAAGTGTGACTGGTGTACTGATCATTACCTGCAAGTATCATCAAGATTGGGTGAAAAAATGTTTGCTGAGATTTCAGGAAACTCGTAGTTTTAGGAAGCTTGGCAATCCCTTTCAATGAAAGTGATTCTCGTCAGTCTCTTCTTGGGGCTACTTCCATAGGACACAAACCATAATCATAGAACTTGGAACTACATTATTGTGCCAAGTTTCAAAGAGCTAGCACAAACCTTCTTTGATTTAGAGTTCCAAATACAAGTATCCATATAGGAGGAAAACAGAGTGAAACCTAAAAATGAAACGGTCACTGCAACGAACGGGTGAACCTAGAAGAAATAAATTTGGTGAGCCAAGTGGGATTGGTGTACTGATCATTACCTGCAAGTGTCATCAAGATTCGGTGAAAAAAATGTATGCTGAGATTTCAGGAAACTCGTAGTTTTTGGAAGCTTGGCAACCCCTTTCAATGAAAAGTGATTCTCGTCAGTCTCTGCTTGGGACTACTTCAATAGGTAACAAACCATAGAGATAGAACTTGGAACTAATTTATTGTGCCAAGTTTCAAAGAGCTAGCACAAACCGTGTTTGTTTTAGATTTCCAACTACATGTATCCATATAGGAGAAAACAGAGTGAAACCTAAACATGAAAACAGTTACTGCAAAGGAACGGTTTAACCTACAAGAACGAAATTTGGTGATCCAAATGGGATTGGTGTACTGATCCTTAAGTTGAACTATCATCAAGATTGGGTGAAAAAATGATTGCTGAGATTTCAGGAAACTCAGTTTTTTGGAAGCTTGGCAACCCCTTTCAATGAAAGAGATTCTCGTCAGTCTCTGCTTGGGGCTACTTCCATAGGACACAAACCATAGCCATATAACTTGGAACTACATTATTGTGCCAAGTTTCAAAGAGCTAGCACAAACCGTGTTTGATTTAGAGTTCCAACTACATGTATCCATATAGGAGAAAACAGAGTGAAACTTAAACATGAAAACGGTTACTGCAAAGGAACGGTTTAACCTAGAAGAACGAAAATTTGGGTGATCCAAATGGGATTGGTGTACTGATCATTAGTGAAGTATCATCAAGATTGGGTGAAAAACGATTGCTGAGATTTCAGGAAACTCGTAGTTTTTTGGAAGCTTGGCAACCCCTTTCAATGAAAGAGATTCTCGTCAGTCTCTGCTTGGGGCTACTTCCATAGGACACAAACCATAGCCATAGAACTTGGAACTACATATTGCGCCAAGTTTCAAAGAGCTAGCACAAACCGTGTTTGATTTAGAGTTTCCAACTACATGTATCCATATAGGAGAAAACAGAGTGAAACCTAAACATGAAAACGGTTACTGCAAAGCAAAGGTTTAACCTAGAAGAACGAAATTTGGTGAGCCAAGTGGGATTGGTGTACTGATCATTAAATGGAAGTATCATTAAGATTGGGTGAAAAAATGATTGCTGAGATTTCAGGAAACTCGTAGTTTTTTTTGGAAGCTTGACAACCCCTTTGAATGAAAGTGATTCTCGTCAGTCTCTGCTTGGGGCTACTTCCATAGGACACAAACCATAGCCATAGAACTTGGAACTACATTATTGTGCAAAGTTTCAAAGAGCTAGCACAAACCGTGTTTGATTTACAGTTCCAACTACATGTATCCATATAGAAGAAAACAGAGTGAAACCTAAACATGAAAACGGTTACTGCAAATAAACGGTTTAACCTAGAAGATCGAAATTCGGTGAGCCAAGTGTGGACTGGTGTACTGATCATTACCTGCAAGTATCATCAAGATTGGGTGAAAAAATGTTTGCTGAGATTTCAGGAAACTCGTAGGTTTTAGGAAGCTTGGCAATCCCTTTCAATGAAAGTGATTCTCGTCAGTCTCTTCTTGGGGCTACTTCATAGGACACAAAACCATATCATAGAACTTGGAACTACATTATTGTGCCAAGTTTCAAAGAGCTAGCACAAACTTCTTTGATTTAGAGTTCCAAATACAAGTATCCATATAGGAGAAAACAGAGTGAAACCTAAAAATGAAAACGGTCACTGCAAACGAACGGGTGAACCTAGAAGAAATAAATTTGGTGAGCCAAGTGGGATTGGTGTACTGATCATTACCTGCAAGTGTCATCAAGATTCGGTGAAAAAATGTATGCTGAGATTTCAGGAAACTCGTAGTTTTTTGGAAGCTTGGCAACCCCTTTCAATGAAAGTGATTCTCGTCAGTCTCTGCTTGGGACTACTTCAATAGGTAACAAACCATAGAGATAGAACTTGGAACTAATTTATTGTGCCAAGTTTCAAAGAGCTAGCACAAACCGTGTTTGATTTAGAGTTCTAACTACATGTATCCATATAGGAGAAAACAGAGTGAAACCTAAAAATGAAAACGGTTACTGCAAAAATCGGTTTAACCTAGAAGAAAGAAATTTGGTGAGCCAAGTGGGATTGGTGTACTGATCATTACCTGCAAGTGTCATCAATTTTGGGTGAAAATATGTTAGCTGAGATTTCCGGAATCGCGTTTTTCGTTGGACGCATGGCAACCCCTTGCATTGAAAGTGATTCTCATCAGTCTCTGCTTCCGTATACTTCAATAGGAAACAAACCATAGAGATAGAACTTGGAACTACTTTATTGTGCCAGGTTTCAAAGAGCTAGCACAAACCTTCTTTGATTTAGAGTTCCAAATACAAGTATCCATATAGGAGAAAACAGAGTGAAACCTAAAAATGACAACGGTCACTGCAAATGAACGGGTGAACCTAGAAGAAATAAATTTGGTGAGCCAAGTGGGATTGGTGTACTGATCATTACCTGCAAGTGTCATCAAGATTGGGTGAAAAAATGTTTGCTGAGATTTCAGGAAACTCGTAGTTTTTTGGAAGCTGGGCAACCCCTTTCAATGAAAGTGATACTCGTCAGTCTCTGCTTGGGACTACTTCAATAGGTAACAAACCATAGAGATAGAACTTGGAACTACTTTATTGTGCCATGTTTCAAAGAGCTAGCACAAACCGTGTTTGATTTACAGTTCTAACTACATGTATCCATATAGGAGAAAACAGAGTGAAACTTAAAAATGAAAACGGTTACTGCAAAAATCGGTTTAACCTAGAAGAAAGAAATTTGGTGAGCCAAGTGGGATTGGTGTACTGATCATTACCTGCAAGTGTCATCAATTTTGGGTGAAAATATGTTAGCTGAGATTTCCGGAATCGCGTTTTTCGTTGGACGCATGGCAACCCCTTGCATTGAAAGTGATACTCATCAGTCTCTGCTTGCGTATACTTCAATAGGAAACAAACCATAGAGATAGAACTTGGAACTACTTTATTGTGCCAAGTTTCAAAGATGTAGCACAAACCATCTTTGATTTATAGTTCCAAATACATGTAACCATATACGAGAAAACAGAGTGAATCCTAAAAATTTAAACGGTTACTGCAAACGAACAGGTGCACCTAGAAGAACGAAATTTGGTGAGCCAAGTGGGATTGGTGTACCGATGATTACCTGCAAGTATCATCAAGATTGGGTGAAAAAATGTTTGCTGAGATTTCAGGAATCTCCTAGTTTTTTGGAAGCTTGGCAACCTCTTTCAATGAAAGTGATTCTCGTCAGTTTCTGCTTGGGGATACTTCAATAGGAAACAAACCATACAGATAGAACTTGGAAGTACTTTATTGTGCCAAGTTTCAAAGAGCTAACACAAACCGTGTTTGATTTAGAGTTCTAACTACATGTATCCATATAGGAAAAAACTGAATGAAACCTAAAAATGAAAATGGTTATTGAAAACGAACTATTTAACCTAAATGAACGAAATTTGGTGACCCAAGTGGGATTGGTGTACTGATCATTACCTGCAAGTATCATCAAGCTGGGGTGAAAAAATGTTTGATGAGATTTCATGAAACTCGTAGTTTCTTGGAAGCATGGCAGCCCCTTGCATTGAAAGTGATTCTCGTCAGTCTCTGCTTCGGACTACTTCAATAGGAAACAAACCATAGAGATATAACTTGGAACTACTTTATTGTGCCAAGACTCAAAGAGGTAGCACAAACCGTGTTTGATTCACGGTTCCATCTACTTGTATCCATATAGGAGAAAACAGAGTGAAACCTAAACATGAAAACGGTTACTGGAAACGAACAGGTGAAGCTAGAAGAACGAAATTTGGTGAGCCAAGTGAGATTGGTGTACTGATCATTACCTGCAAGTATCATCAAGCTTGGTTGAAAAAATGTTTGCTGAGATTTCAGGAAACTTGCAGTTTTTTGGAAGCATGGCAACCCATTGCATTTCTAGTGATTCTCGTCAGTCTGTGCTTGGTGCTACTTCAATAGGAAACAAACCATAGAGATAGAACTTGGAACTACTTTATTGTGCCAAGTTTCAAAGAGCTAAAACAAACCGTGTTTGATTTAGAGTTCCAACTACATGTATCCATATAGGAAAAACAGAGTGAAACCTAAAAATGAAAACGGTTACTGCAAACCAATGGGTGAACCTAGAAGAACGAAATTTTGTGAGCCAAGTGGGATTGGTGTACTGATCATTACCTGCAAGTATCCTCAAGCTGGGGTGAAAAAATGATTGCTGAGTTTTCAGGAATCTCGTAGTTTTTTGGAAGCATGGCAACCCCTTGCATTGAAAGTGATTCTCTTTAGTCTCTGCTTGGGGCTACTTCAATAGGCACCAAATCATAGAGATAGAACTTGGAACTACTTTATTGTGCCAAGTTTCAAAGAGCTAGCACAAACCGTGTTTGATTTAGAGTTCCAAATATAGGTATCCATATAGGAGAAAACAGATTGAAACCTAAAAATGAAAACGATTACTGCAAACAAACGGTTTAACCTAGAATAACAAAATTTGGTGAGCCAAGTGGGATGGGAATATTGATCATTACTTGAAAGTACCATCAACATTGGGTGAAAAAATGTTTCCTGAGATTTCAGTAAATTCGTAGTTTTTTTGAAGCCTGGCAACCAATTTAAATGAAAGTGATTCTCATCACTCTCTGATTAGGACTACTACAATAGAAAACAAACCATAGCTATAGAACATGGATCTCCTTCATTGTGCCAAGTTTCAAAATGCTAGCACAAACCGTTTTTTATTTAGAGTTCAATCAACATGTATCCATATAGGAGAAAACAGAGTGAAACCTAAAAATGAAAACAGTTACTGCAAATGAACGGTTTTCCCTAGAAGAACGAACTTTGTGTGCCAAGTGGGATTGGTGTATTGATCATTACCCGAAGTATCATAAAGATTGCGTAAAAAAGTGTTTGCTGAGATTTCAGGAAAATCATAGTTTTTTGGAAGCTTGGCAACCCCTTTCAATGAAAGTGCTTCTCGTCAGTCTCTGCTTGGGACTACTTCAAAAGGAAAAAAAAAAACCATAGCGATAGAACCTGGAACTACATTATTGTGTCAAGTTTCAAAGAGCTAGCCTAATCCGTTTTTGATTTAGAGTTCCAAATATATGTATCAATATAGGAGAAAACAGAGTGAAACCTAAAAATGAAAACGGTTACTGCAAAAGAACGTTTTAACCTAGAAGTACGAAATTTGGTGAGCCAAGTGGGATTGGTGTACTGATCATTACCTGCAAGTATCATCAAGATTGGGTGAAAAAATGTTTCCTGAGATTTCAGGAAAATTGTAGTTTTTTGGAAGCTTCTCAACCCCTTTCTTTTTTTTTTATTGTTGGTCGTTCAAAACATTACATAGTTCTTAATACATCATATTTCACAGTTTGATTCAAGTGGGTTATGAACTCCCAATTTTACCCCGTATACAGATTGCTGTATCACATCAGTTACCCTTCCATTGATTGACAAATTGCCTTTCTAGTGTCTGATGTATTCTGCTGTCTGTCCTATTCTCTACTATCCACCCTCCCCTCCCCTCCCCTCCCCTCCCCTTTTCTCTCTCTACCCCTTCTACTGTAAATCATTTCTTCGATTTGTATTATCTTGTCTTACCCCTCCTTTCCTCTTATATGTCATTTTGTATAACCCTGAGGATCGCCTTCCATTTCCATGCGGTTTCCCTTCTCCCTCCCTTCCCTCCCACCTCTCATAATGTAAGTCTTCTTCTCAAACTTTTGTCCCTACCCTGTCCTTGTTTACTCCCCTTATATCAAAGGGGTCATTTGGTATTTATTTTTTAAAGATTGACTAGCTTCACTTAGCATAATCTGCTCTAATGCCATCCATTTCCCTCCAAATTCTATGATTTTGTCATTTCTTAATGCAGAGTAATACTCCATTGTGTATAAATGCCACATTTTTTTTTATCCATTCATCTATTGAAGGGCATCTAGGCTGATTCCACAATCTTGCTATCGTGAATTGTGCTGCTATGAACATCGATGTAGCAGTGTCCCTGTAGCATGCTCTTATTAGGTCTTTGGGGAATAGACCGAGAAGGGGAATAGCTGGGTCAAATGATGGTTCCATTCCCAGCTTTCCAAGAAATCTCCATACTGCTTTCCAAATTGGCTGCACCAATTTGCAGTCCCACCAGCAATGAACAAGAGTGCCCTTTTCCCCGCATCCTCTCCAGCACTTATTGTTGTTTGACTTTCTAATGGCTGCCAATCTTACTGGGGTGAGATGGTATCTTAGGGTAGTTTTGATTTGCATTTCTCTGATTGCTAGCGATGGTGAGCATTTTTTCATGTATTTATTGATTGATTGTATGTCCTCCTCTGAGAAGTGTCTGTTCAGGTCCTTGGCCCATTTATTGATTGGGTTATTTGTTATCTTATTGTCTAATTTTTTGAGTTCTTTGTATATCTGGTTATTAGGGCTCTATCTGAAGTGTGTGGAGTAAAGATTTGTTCCCAGGATGTAGGCTCCCTGTTTATCTCTCTTATTGTTTCTTTTGCTGAGAAAAAACTTTTTAGTTTGAGTAAGTCCCATTTGTTGATTCTAGTTGTTAACTTTTGCGCTATGGGTGTCCTATTGAGGAATTTGGAGCCCGATCCCACAGTATGTAGATCATACCCTACTTTTTCTTCTATCAGATGCCATGTCTCTGATTTAATATCAAGCTCCTTGTTCCATTTTGAGTTAACTTTTGTGCATGGCGAGAGATAGGGATTCAGATTCATTTTGATGCAAATGGATTTCCAGTTTTCCCAGCACCATTTGTTGAAGATGCTATCCTTCCTCCATTGCATGCTTTTAGCCCCTTTATCAAATATAAGGTAGTTGTAGTTTTGTGGGTTGGTTACTGTGTCCTCTATTCTGTACCATTGGTCCACCCACCTGTTTTGGTACCAGTACCATGCTGTTTTAGTTACTATTGCTCTGTAGTATAGTTTGAAGTCTGGTATCGCTATACTGCCTGATTCACACTTCCTGCTTAGGATTGTTTTTTTTATTCTGGGTCTTATATTATTCCATATGAATTTCATGATTCTTTTATCTATTTCTACAAGAAATGCTGCTGGGATTTTGATTGGCATTGCATTAAACTTATAGAGAACTTTTGGTAATATCGCCATCTTGATGATGTTGGTTCTGCCTATCCATGAGCAGGGTATATTTTTCCATCTTCTAAGGTCTTCTTCTATATCTTTATTTAGGGTTCTGAAATTTTTATTGTATAAATCTTTCACCTCTTTTGTTAGGTTGATTCCCAAGTATTTTATTTTTTGGGGGGATATTGTGAATGGAGTAGTTGTCCTCATTTCTGTTTCAGAGGATTTGTCGCTGATATACAGGAATGCCTTTGATTTATGCGTGTTGCTCTTATATCCTGCCACTTTGCTGAATTCATTTATTAGTTCTAATAGCTTCTTTGTAGACCCTTTTGGGTCTGCTAGGTATAGAATCATATCATCTGCAAATAGTGATAATTTAAGTTCTTCTTTTCCTATTTTTATGCCTTTAATTTCTTTCGTCTGTCTAATTGCTCTGGCCAGTGTTTCGAGGACTATGTTGAACAGAAGTGGTGAGAGAGGGCATCCCTGTCTTGTACCAGATCTTAGAGGGAATGCCTTCAATTTTTCTCCATTCAGAATGATGCTGGCCTGTGGCTTATCATAGATTGCTTTTACAATGTTGAGGTATGATCCAGTTATCCCTAATTTTTCTCGAGTTTTGAACATAAAGGGATGCTCTACTTTGTCGAATGCTTTTTTTGCATCTATTGGGATGATCATATGGTTCTTATTTTTAAGTCTATTGATGTGGTGAATAACATTTATTGATTTCCGTATATTAAACCACCCTTGCATCCCAGGGATGAATCCTACTTGATCATGATGTATAATTTTTTTGATATGTATTTGAATCCGATTCGCCAGAATTTTATTGAGGATTTTTGCGTCAAGGTTCATTAGAGATATTGGTCTGTAGTTTTCCTTCTTTGAAGTGTCTTTATCTGGTTTCGGAATCAGGGTGATGTTGGCCTCGTAGAATGAATTTGGAAGTTCTCCCTCTTTTTCTATTTCCTGAAATAGCTTGAAAAGTATTGGTGTTAGTTCCTCTTTAAAGGTTTTGTAAAACTCTGCTGTATACCCATCCGGTCCTGGGCTTTTCTTAGTTGGTAGTCTTTTGATGATTTCTTCTATTTCCTCTATTGTTATTGGTCTGTTTAGGTTGCCTCCTGGCTCAATCTGAGCAGATCATAGGACTCAAGGAATTTATCTATGCCTTCACTATCTTCTATTTTATTGGAGTATAAGGATTCAAAGTAATTTCTGATTATCTTCTGTATTTCTGAAGTGTCTGTTGTGATATTGCCTTTTTCATCCCGTATGCTAGTAATTTGGGTTCTCTCTCTTCTTCTCTTCCTTAGCATGGCTAAGGGTCTGTCAATTTTATTTATTTTTTCAAAGAACCAGCTTTTAGTTTTGTCAATTTTTTCAATTGTTTCTTTTGTTTCAATTTCATTAATTTCAGCTCTGATTTTAATTATTTCTTGCCTTCTACTTCTTTTGCTGTTGTTTTGCTCTTCTTTTTCTAGGATTTTGAGATGAAGTATGAGATCATTTATTTGTTGTTTTTTTCGTTTTTTGAGGAATGACCTCCAAGCAATGAATTTTCCTCTTAGAACTGCTTTCAATGTGTCCCATAGATTCCGATATGTTGTGTCTGTGTTTTCATTTAACTCTAGGAATTTTTTAATTTCCTCCTTGATGTCTTCTAAAACCCATTGATCACTCAGCAACCTATTGTTCATTCTCCAGGTGATGCTTGATTTTTCCTTTCTTCTTTTATCATTGATTTTCAGTTTCATTCCATTATGATCAGATAAGATGTATGGTATTATCTCTACCCCTTTGTATTGTCTAAGAGTTGCCCTGTGACATAGTATATGGTCTATTTTTGAGAAGGTTCCATGTGCTGCTGAGAAAAAAAGTGTAGCTACTTGATGTTGGGTGGTATAGTCTATATATGTCAATTAAGTCTAGGTTGTTAATTGTGTTATTGAGTTCTATAGTTTCCTTATTTAACTTTTGTTTGGAAGATCTGTCCAGTGGTGAGAGAGGTGTGTTGAAGTCTCCCATGATTATTGTATGGTGGTCTATTAGACTCTTGAACTTGAGAAGAGTTTGCTTGATGAACACAGCTGCACCATTATTTGGGGCATATATATTTATGATTGTTATGTCTTGTTGGTGTATGGTTCCCTTGAGCAGTATAAAGTGTCCTTCTATATCCCTTTTCATTAGCTTTGGCTTGAAATCTATTTTATTAGATATGAGTATGGACACTCCTGCTTGTTTCCGCGGTCCATATGAGTGATATGATTTATCCCAACCTTTCACCTTCAGTCTATGTATATTTTTTCCTATCAAATGTGTCTCCTGTAGACAGCATATTGTTGGGTCTTGTTTTTTGATCCATTCTACAAGCCTGTGTCTCTTAATTGGTGAGTTTAAGCCATTAACATTTAGGGTTATTATTGAGATATGGTTTGTTCTTCTATCTATATCTGTTTATTGATGTTACTAAACCTGATTTGCTATCCTCTGTGACTACTTTCCCCCCTTTACTGTCCTACCTCCCATTGTTGGTTTTCAATGTTATTTTCCATTTCCTCTTCCTGTAATGTTTTGCCAAGGATTTTTTGAAGAGACGGTTTTCTAGCTGCGAATTCTTTTAACTTTTGTTTATCGTGGAAGGTTTTAATTTCATCTTCTAACCTGAAGCTTAATTTCGCCGGATACATGATTCTTGGTTGGAGCCCATTGTCTTTCAGTGTTTGAAATATGTTATTCCAGGATCTTCCAGCTTTCAGAGTCTGTGTTGAGAGATCAGCTGTTATCCTGATTGGTTTACCCCTAAATGTAATCTGCTTTCTTTCTCTTGCAGCTTTTAAAATTCTCTCCTTATTCTGTATGTTGGACATCTTCATTATAATGTGTCTAGGTGTTGATCTCTTATGATTTTGCACATTCGGCGTCCTGTAGGCTTCTAGGATTTGGGATTCTGTCTCATTCTTCAATTCTGGGAAGTTTTCTCGTATTATTTCACTGAATAGACTGTTTATTCCTTTGGAATGGAGCTCTGTGCCTTCCTGTATCCCAATGACTCTTAAATTTGGTCTTTTGATATTGTCCCATAATTCTTGGATGTTCTGCTCATGGTTTCTTAGCAGACTTGCTGAGCTGTCTATGTTTTTTTCCAGTTGAAATACTTTGTCTTCATTGTCTGATGTTCTCTCTTCTAAGTGATCTACTCTGCTGGTAGTATTCTCAATTGAGTTTTTAAGTTCGTTTATTGTTTCCTGCATTTCTAGAATTTCTATTTGTTTGTTTTTTATTACCTCTATCTCCCTGTGAAATTGATCTTTTACTTCCTGGATTTGTTTGTCAATGTGATCTTTCATTGTCTGATTTTGCTGTCTCATGTCTTCCTTGAGACTCCAGATCATCTGAAGCATATATATTCTGAACTCTTTCTCTGATATTCCATCTGTTGCAGCTATTACCTCTTCTAAAGTTGAGTTGAACTGCATTGCTTGTGGTCCTTTCTTTCCTTGTCTTTTCATACTGCTCACATTTCTTTCTGCTTCGTGCAACTGTTGTGTTTTTGAAATTTACCCCCTATTTATTTATGTTGCTCTTGTATAGTTGAAAAGTCTCCCTTGCAGGTGCGGGCTGCGGCTGTGCCCCTACTCCAATTGGGGTGACTCCAATTGGGGTCTACCACGCTGGCGTCTCTCTGGGCCTGTTCCGGGAGTGGAAGGCGGCTCTGCTCTGTCCCTATTCCAATTGGGGTTTCGTGACTACCATGCTGGCAGGTCGCTGGGCCTGTTCCGGGCGTGGGCGGTGGGCTTGGCTGGCGGGATTCCACCTATGGCAGTCCCGAGCCTCCCTGCTTGCTAATTAATGGCTTCTCTGAGGCTCCACGCCTTCTGTAGCTGCGGGGCAGGCCGTCCGAATCAGTTGGCCTGGATCTCCGGGGTCCTGCTGCTGGCTGTTTTGATGATGCAAGCTGCTGGAGAGTGGTGGTGTATCCTTCAGCTTTCCCGGATGGTGGCCGCTGACTGCCTGGATGGAGTGTCCGCTGTGGGGGATGGGACGGGACTGTACTGCTTCCTTCCCCTTCTGAAATCCCGTACTCGGCCCAAGGGTCCGTGTGGGCTTGGCTGGCGGGATTCCACCTAATGGCAGTCCCTAACCTCCCTGCTTGCTAATTAATGGCTTCTCTGAGGCGCCACGTCTTCTGTAGCCACGGGGCTGGCCGCTCGAATCAGTTGGCCTGGATCTCCCGGGTCCTGCTGCTGGCTGTTGGGATCCCTGGCACTCTATCACTTTGATTTTTTTCTGCTTGCCGCTCCCCCAGCGCTGGATAGCCAGGTTTCGTTTTGGCTGCTACTGGGAGGAGGGGTTGGAGGTCAGGTGTCTCTAGTTTCCCCCTAGTCTTTATGGAGGCTCAGCTTGATACTCCCTCTCCCGGCAAGCCTAGGAGAGATTTTATGCGAATTCCCGCTGTCTGGGGGGTGAGCTGAATGACACCAACCTGTTTGGATGTTGCACTCTGAAGGAGAGTGGCGGTGTATCCTTCAGCGTTACCGGATGGTGGCCGCTGACTGCCTCCGTGGAGTGTCCGCTGTGGGGGATGGGACGGAACCGCTTCCTTCCCGTTCTGAGATCCCGTGCTCAGCCCAAGGGTTCGTGTGGGCTTGGAAGGCGGGATTCCACCTAATGGCAGTCCCTAACCTCCCTGCTTGCTAATTAATGGCTTCACTGAGGCACCACGCCTTCTGTAGCCGCAGGGCAGGCCACACGAATCAGTTGGCCTGGATCTCCCGGGTCCTGCTGCAGGCTGTTGCGATCCCTGGCACTCTATCTCTTTGATTTTTTCTGCTTGCAGTTACTGCAAACGAACGGTTTAACCTAGAAGAACGAAATTTGGTGAGCCCAGTGGGATTGGTGTACTTTTCATTACCTGCAAATATCATGAAGATTGGGTGAAAAAAATATTTGCTGAGATTTCAGGAAACTTGTAGCTGTTTGGGAGCTTGGCAACCCCTTTTATTAAAGTGATTCTCATCAGTCTCTGCTTGGGGCTACTTCTATAGGAAACAAACCCTAAGGATAGAAAGTGGAACTACTTTATTTTGCCAAGTTCCAAAGAGCTAGCACAAACCGTGTTTGATTTAGAGTTCCAACTACATGTATCCATATAGGAGAAAACAGAGTGAAACCTAAAAATGAAAACGGTTACTACAAAAAAAATGGTTTAACCTAGAAAATTGAAATTTGGTGAGCCAAGTGGGATTGGTGTACTGATCATTACCTGCAAGTATCATTAACTTGGGTAAAAAATAGTTTGGTGAAATTTCAGGAAACTCGTAGTTTTTTGGAAGGATTGCATCCCTTTGCAATGAAAGTGATTCTCGTCGTTCGCTGCTTGCGGCGACTTCAATAGAAAACAATTCATAGAGATAGAACTTGGTACTATTTTATTGTGGCAAGTTTCAAAGAGCTAGCACAAACTGTGTTTGATTTAGAGTTCCAACTACATGTATCCATATAGGAGAAAACAGAGTGAAACCTAAAAATGAAAACGGTTACTGCAAACGAACGGTATAACCTAGAAGAACGAAATTTGGTGAGCCAAGTGGGATTGGTGTCCTCATCATTACGTCCAAGTATCATCAAGATTGGGTTAAAAAATGTTTGCTGAGATTTCAAGAAACTCGTAGATTTTTGGAAGCTTGGCAACCCCTTGCAATGAAAGTGATTCTCGTCAGTCTCTGCTTGGGGCTACTTCAATAGGAAACAAACCATAGAGATAGAACTTGGAATTACTTTATTGTGCCAAGTTTCAAAGAGCTAGCACAAACCGAGTGTGATTTAGAGTTCCAACTACAATATCCATATAGGAGAAAACAGAGTGAAACCTAAAAATGAAAACGGTTACTGCAAAGGAACGGGTTATCCTAGAAGAACGAAATTTGGTGAGCCAAGTGGGATCGGTGTACTGATCATTAAATGGAAGTATCATCAAGATTCGGTGAAAAAATGTTTGCTGAGATTTCAGGAAACTCGTAGTTTTTTGGAAGCATTGCAACCCTTTGCAATGAAAGTGATTCTCGTCAGTCTGTGCTTGGGGCTACTTCAATAGGAAACAAACCATACAGATAGAACTTGGAACTACTTTATTGTGCCAAGTTTCAAAGAGCTAGCACAAACCGTGTTTGATTTAGAGTTCCAACTACATGTATCCATATAGGAGAAAACAGAGTGAAACCTAAAAATGAAAACGGTTACTGCAACCGAACGGAAGAACCTAGAAGAACGAAAATTGGTGAGCCAAGTGGGATTCGTGTACTGATGATTACCTACAAGTATCATCAAGATTGGGTGAAAAAATGTTTGCTGAGATTTCAGGAAACTCGTAGTTTTTTGGAAGCATCTCAACCCCTTGCAATGAAAGTGATTCTCGTCAGTCTCTGCTTGGGGCTACTTCAATAGGAAACAAACCATAGAGATAGAACATGGAACTACTTTACTGTGCCAATGTTCAAAGAGCTAGCACAAACCGTGTTTGATTTAGAGTTCCAACTACGTGTATCCATATAGGAGAAAACAGAGTGAACCTGAAAATGAAAACGGTTACTGAAAAAAAACGGTTTAACCTAGAAGAACGAAATTTGGTGAGCCAAGTGGGATTAGAGTACTGATCATTACCTGCAAGTATCATCAAGCTTGGGTGAAAAATGTTTGCTGACATTTCAGGAAACTCATAGTTTTTTGGAAGCTTGGAAACCCCTTTCAATGAAAGTGATTCTCGTCAGTCTCTGATCAATAGGAAACAAACCATAGATGTAGAACTTGGAACTACTTTATTGTACCAAGTTTCAAAGAGCTAGCAAAAACCGTGTTTGATTTAGAGTTTCAACTACATGTATCCATATAGGATAAAACAGAGTGAAACCTAAAAATGAAAACGGTGCCTGCAAAAGAACGGGTGAATATAGAAGAACGAAATGGTGAGCCAAGTGGGATTGGTGTACTGATCATTACCTGCAAGTATCATCAAGCTTGGGTGAAAAAATGTTTGCTGAGATTTCAGGAAACTCGTAGTTTTTTGGAAGCTTGGCAACCCCTTTCAATGAAAGTGATTCTCGTCAGTCTCTGCTTGGGGCTACTTCAATAGGAAACAAACCATACAGATAGAACTTGGAACTACTTTATTGTGCCAAGTTTCAAAGAGCTAGGACAAACCGTGTTTAGTTTAGAGTTCCAACTACATGTATCCCTATAGAATAAAAGAGAGTGAAACCTAAAAATGAAAAAGGTTACTGAAAACGAACGGGTGAATCTAGAAGAACGAAATTTGGTGACCCAAGTGGGATTGGTGTACTGATCATTACCTGCAAGTATCATCAAGCTTGGGTGAAAAAATGTTTGCTGAGATTTCAGGAAACTCGTAGTTTTTTGGAAGCTTGGCAACCCCTTTCAATGAAAGTGATTCTCGTCAGTCTGTGCTTGGGCCTACTTCAATAGGAAACAAACCATACAGATAGAACTTGGAACTACTTTATTGTGCCAAGTTTCTAAGAGCTAGGACAAACCGTGTTTGGTTTAGAGTTCCAAATACATGTATCCCTATAGAATAAAAGAGAGTGAAACATAAAAATGAAAACGGTTAATGCAAACGAACGGTTTAACCTAGAAGAACGAAATTCGGTGGGCCAAGTGGGATTGGTGTACTGATCATTACCTGCATATCATCAAGCTTGGGTGAAAAATGTTTGCTGAGATTTCAGGAAACTCGTAGTTTTTTGGAACCATGGCAACCCCTTTCAATGAAAGTGATTCTCATCAGTCTCTGCTTGTGGCTACTTCAATCGGTAAGAAACCATAGAGATAGAACATGTAACTACTTATTGTGCCAACTTTCAAAGAGATAGAACAAACCGTGTTTCATTTAGACTTCCAACTACATGTATCCATATAGGAGAAAACAGAGTGAAACCTAAAAATGAAAACGGTGCCTGCAAACGAACGGGTGAATCTAGAGGAAAGAAATTTGGTGAGCCAAGTGGGATTGGTGTACTGATCATTTCCTGCAAGTATCATCAATCTTGGGTGAAGAAAGGTTTGCTGAGATTTCAGGAAACTCATAGTTTTTTGGAAGCTTGGCAACCACCTTCAATGAAATTGATTCTCGTCAGTCTCTGCTTGGGCTACTTAATAGAAAACAATCCATAGAGATAGAACTTGGAACTATTTTATTGTGGCAAGTTTCAAAGAGCTAGCACAAACCGTGTTTGATTTAGAGTTCCAACTACATGTATCCATATAGGAGAAAACAGAATGAATCCTAAAAATGAAAACGGTTACTGCAAACGAACGGTTTAACCAAGAAGAACGAAATTTGGTGAGCCAAGTGGGATTGGTGTACTGATCATTACCTGCAAGTGTCATCAAGATTGGGTGAAAAAAATGTTTGCTGAGGTTTGAGGAAGCTCGTAGTTTTTTGGAAGCATGGCCACCCTTTCCATTGAAAGTGATTCTCGTCAGTCTCTGCTTGCGACTACTTCAATAGGAAACAAACCATAGAGACAGAACTTGGAACTACTTTATTGTGCAAAGTTTCAAAGAGCTAGCACAAACCGTGTTTGGTTTAGAGTTCCAACTACATGTATCCATATAGAATAAAACAGAGTGAAACCTAAAAATGAAAACGGTTACTGAAAACGAACGGGTGAATCTAGAATTACGAAATTTGGTGAGCCAAGTGGGATTGGTGTCCTGATCATTACCTGCAAGTATCATCGAGCTTGGGTGAAAAAATGTTTGCTGAGATTTCAGGAAACTCATAGTTTTTTGGAAGCATGGCAACCCCTTGCAATGAAAGTGATTCTCGTCAGTCTCTGCTTGCGGCTACTTCAATATTAAACAAACCATAGAGATTGAACTTGGAACTACTTTACTGTTCCAAGTTTCAAAGAGCTAGCACAAACCGAGTTTGATTTAGAGTTCCAACTACAATATCCATATAGGAGAAAACAGAGTGAAACCTAAAAATTAAAAGGGTTACTGCAAACGAACGCGTTATCCTAGAAGAACGAAATTTGGTGAGCTAAGTGGGATTGGTGTACTGATCATTACCTGCAAGTATCATCAGGATTGGGTGAAAAAATGTTTGCTGAGATTTCAGGAAACTCGTAGATTTTTGGAAGCTTGGCATCTCCTTTCAATGAAAGTGATTCTCGTCAGTCTCTGCTTGTGGCTACTTCAAAAGGAAACAAACCATAGAGAAAGAACTTGGAACTACTTTATTGTGCCAAGTTGAAAAGAGCTAGCACAAACCGTGTTTGATTTAGAGTTCCAACTACATGTATCCATATAGGAGAAAACAGAGTGAAACCTAAAAATGAAAACGGTTACTGCAAACGAACGGTTTAACCTAGAAGAACGAAATTTGGTGAGCCAAGTGGGATCGGTGTACTGATCATTACCTGCAAGTATCTTCAAGCTTGGGTGAAAAAACGTTTGCTGAGATTTCAGGAAACTCGTAGTTTTTTGGAAGCATTGCAATCCTTTGCAATGAATGTGATTCTCGTCAGTCTCTGCTTGCGGCTACTTCAATAGAAAACAAACCATAGAGATAGAACTTGGAACTACTTTATTGTGCCAAGTTTCAAAGAGCTAGCCCAAACCATGTTTGATTTAGAGTTCCAACTACATGTATCCATATAGGATGAAACAGAGTGAAACCGAAAAATGAAAACGGTTACTGAAAACGAACGGGCGAATCTAGAAGAACGAAATTTGGTGAGCCAAGTGGGATTGGAGTCCTGATCATTACCTGCAAGTATCATCAAGCTTGGGGGAAAAAATGTTTGCTGAGATTTCAGGAAATTCGTAGTTTTTTGGAAGCTTGGCAACCCCTTTCAATGAAAGTGATTCTCGTCAGTCTCTGCTTGGGGCTACATCAATAGGAAACAAACCATTGCGATAGAACTTGGAACTACTTTATTGTGCCAAGTTTCAAAGTGCTAGCAGAAATCGTGTTTGATTTAGAGTTCCAACTACATGTATCCATATTTGAGAAAACAGAGTGAAACCTAAATATGAAAACGGTTACAGCAAACGAACAGTTGAACATAGAAGAACAACATTTGGTGAGCCAAGTGGGATTGTTGTACTGATCATTTACTGCAAGTATCAAAAGATTGGGTGAAAAAATGTTTGCTGAGATTTCAGGAATCTCGTAGTTTTTGGAAGCTTGGCATCCCTTTCAATGAAAGTGTTTCTCGTCACTCTCTGCTTGGGGCTACTTCATTAGGAAACAAACCATAGAGATAGAACTTGGAACTACTTATTGTGCCAAGTTTCAAAGAGCTAGCACAAACCGTGTTTGATTTAGAGTTCATCTACATGTATCCATATAGGAGAAAACAGAGTGAAACCTAAAATGAAAAACCGTGACTACAAATGAACGGTTTAATCTAGAAGAACGAAATTTGATCAGCCAAGTGGGATTGGTGTACTGATCATCACCTGCAAGTATCATGAAGATTGGGTGCAAAAATGTTTGCTGAGATTTCAGGAAACTCGCAGTTTTTTGGAAGCTTGGCAACCCCTTTCAATGAACGTGATTCCCGTCAGTCTCTGCTTGGGGCTCATTAAATAGGAAACAAACCATAGATATAAAAATTGGAACTACTGCATTGTGCCAAGTTTCAAAGAGGTAGCACAAACCGTGTTTGATTTAGAGTTTCGAATACATGTATCCGTATACGAGAAAACAGAGTGAAACCTCCAAATGAAAACGGTTACTGAAAACGAACGGTTTAACCTAGAAGAACGAAATTTGGTGTGCCAAGTGGGATTGGTGTACTGATCATTACATGCAAGTATTATCAAGATTGGGTGAAAAAATGTTTACTGAGATTTCTGGAAACTCGTAGTTTTTTGGAAGCTTGGCAACACAAACCCTAACCCTAACCCTAACCCTAACCATAAACCTAAACCAAACCCGACTCCTAACCCTAACCCACAACCGAACAGTAACCCTAACCCTAATCCTAATGCTAACCCTAATCCTAACCCTAAACCTAATCCTAAACTGAACCCAAACCTGAACACGAACCGTAACCTGAATCCTATCCCTAACCTTAATCAGAACCCTAACCCGAACCTGAACCCTATCCTAATCCAAACCCTAAACTTAACCCTAACCCTAACCCTAAACCTAACCCTAACCCGAACCCTAAACCTAACCCTAACCCTAACCCTAACCCGAACCCGAACCCGAAACCTAGCCATAACCCTAAACCTAATGCTAACCCTAACCCTAAACGTACCCCTAACCCTAACATGAACCCGAAACCGAACCCAAATCCTAACCCTAACCCGAACCCGAACCCGAAACCGTACCTGAACCCGAACCCTAACCCTAAGCCTAACACTAACTCTAACACTAACCCGAACTCTAACCCGTACACGAACCCTAACCCTAACGCTAACCCTAACCCTAAACCTAAACCTAACCCTAACTCTAAATCTAACCCTAAACCGAACTCTAAACCTAACCTTAACCGTAACCCGAACTCTAACCCAAACCCTAACCCTAACCCCAACCCTAACCCTAACCCTAACCCTAAACAGATCTCGAAACCTAACCCTAACCCTAACCCTAACGCGAAAGTGAATCCTAACCCTAACCCTAACCCGAACCCTAACCCTAACCCGAACCCGAACCCTAACCCTAAACCGAACCAGAACCCTAACCGAACACTAACCCTAAACCAAACCGGAACCCGAAACCAAACCCAAACCCTACTCCGAATCCTAACCCTAACGTAAACCCTAACCCTAACCAGAACTCGAACCCAAAATTGAACTCGAACCCTATTCCTAACCCGAATGCGAACCCGAACCCTAAACCTAAACATAACTTGAATCCGAACCCGAACCCTAACCCTAACATTAACCTAAACCTAACTCTCACCCTAACCCTAACCCGAACCTGAACCCGAACCCGAAACCAAATGCTAACCCAAACCCTAAAACTAACCCTAACCCTAACCTTAACCCTAACCCTATCCTGAACTCGAACCCTAACCATAACACGAACCCAAACCCTAATCCTGAACCTAACCATAACCTGAACCCTATCCCTAAACCTAACCCTAACCCTAACGCTAACCCTAATCCTAACCCTATCCCTAAACCTAACCCTTACCCGAATCCGAAACCTAACCCTATCCCTAACCCGAATTCTAAACTTAACCAGAACCCTAACCCGAACCCAAACCCGAACCCGAACACGAACTCGAACCCTAACCCTAACCCGAACCCTAACCCTAACCCTAACCCTAACCTGAACCTGAATCCTAACCCTAACCCTAACCCGAACCCGAACCCTAAACCTAAATTGAACCAGAAACCTAACCCAAACCAAAGCCTAAACCAAACCCGAACCCAAAACAAAACCGTAATCCTAACCCTAATCTGAATCCTAACCCTAACCCTAACTCTAACCCTAAACCTAACCCGAACCTGAACCCGAACCCTAACATGAACACTAACCCTAACCCTAACACTACTCCTAACCCTAACCCGAACCAGAACCCGAATTCTAAAGTTAAACCTAAACCTAACCCTAAGCCTAACACTAACCCGAACCCGAACCTGAACCCTAACCCTAACCATAACCCAAACCCTAACCCGAACCCGAACTCTAAGCCTAACCCTAACCCTAATCCTAACTCAAACCCTAAACCTAACCCTAAACCTAACCCTAACCCTAACCCGATTCCGAACAATAACCCTAAACCTAACCCGAACCCAAACCCACACACTAACCCTAACCCTAACCTGCACCCTGACCCTAACCCGCACCTGAACCTAACCATAACAATAAACATAACCTGAACCCTCACCCAACACCTAACCCTAACCCTAACCCAAACCCTAAATCTAAACCTACCCCTAACCCTAACCCTTACCCGAACCCGACGCGAACCCTAACCCGAACCCTAACCCGAACCCGAACCCTAAACCTAAATCTAACACTAATCCTAACCCCAAAACTAACCCGAATCTGAACCCTAACCCTACCCTAACCAGAATCCGAACCCTAGACCTAACCCTAACAGGAACACGAACCCTAACCCTAACCCGAACCCTAACCCTAACCCTAACCCTGACCCTAACCAGAACTCTAACCCTAAATCTAACACCAACCCTAAGCCTAACACTAACACTAACACTAACCAGAACCCTAATCTGAACCAAAACACTAACCCTAACCTAACCTTAACACTAACACTAAACTTAACTCTAACCCTAACCGTAACCCGAACCCTAAACCTAACTTTAACCTTAACCCGAACCCTAACACTAACCATAACCCTAACCCAAACCCGAACCTGAACCCTAACCCTAACCCTAACCCTAACCCGAACCCTAACCATAAATCTAACACTAACCCTAACCCTAACCCCAACCCTAACCCAAATCTGAACCCTAACCCTTCCCTAACCAGAATCCGAACCCTAGACCTAACCCTAACAGGAACACGAACCCTAACCCTAACCCTAACCCAAACCCTAACCCTAACACTAACACTAAGCCTAATCCAAACCCTAACCCTCACCCTAACACGAAGCCAGACCCTAACCCAAACCCTAAAACTAACCTTAACCCTAAACCAAACCCGAACCTGAAGCCGAACCCTAAACTGAAACCCAAACCTAACCCTAACCCTAACCCAAACCCGAACCCGAACCCGAACCCTAACCCTAACACGAAGCCGAACATAAACCCTAAACCTAACCCGAACCCTAACCCGAACCCGAACCCTAAACCTAAACCTAACCCTAAACCGAACCCAAACCTGAAGCCGAACCCTAACCTGAACACTAACCCTAACAATAAGCCGAATCCCCACCCTAACCCTGACCCTAACCAGAACTCTAACCCTAAATCTAACCCTAACCCTAAGCCTAACACTAACACTAACACTAACCCGAACCCTAATCTGAACCAAAACACTAACCCTAACCCTAACCCTAACACTAACACTACACCTAACTCTAACCCTAAGCGTAACCCGAACCCTAAACCTAACTTTAACCTTAACCCGAACCCTAACCCTTACCCTAACCCTAACCCGAACCCGAACACTAACCCTAACCCTAACCCTAACCCGAACCCTAAACCTAACCCTAACCCTAACCCGAACCCGAACACGAAAACGAAACCTAACCTGAACCCTAACCCTCACCCAAAACCTAACCCTAACCCTATCCTGAACCCGAACCCAAACCCTAACCGTAACCCTAACCGGAACCGGAACCCTAACCCTAATATTAACCGAACCTTAACTCTAACCCTAACCCTAACCCGAACCTGAACTCAAACCCGAACACTAACCCTAACCCTAACTCGAACCCTAACCCTATCCCAAACTCTAAACCTAACCCCCACCCTAATCCGAACCCTTATCCGAAACCTAACCCGAACCCTAAACCGTAACTGAACCCGAACCCTAACCCTAAGCCTAACACTAACTCTAACACTAAACTGAACCCTAACCCGTACCCGAACCCTAACCCTAACGCTAACCCTAACCCTAACACTAAACCTAACCCTAACTCTAACTCAAACCCTGACCCGAACTCTAAACCTAACCTTAACCGTAACCCGAACTCTAATCCAAACCCTAACCCTAAGCTGAACACTAACCCTAACCCTAACACTAAACCGAACCCGAAACCTAACGCTAACCCTAAACCTAACGTGAAACTGAATCCTAACCCTAACTCTAACCCGAACCCGAACCCTAACCCTAAACAGAACCAGAATCCTAACCGAACCCTAACCCTAAACCAAACCGGAACCCGAAACCGAACCCTAACCCTAAACCTAATCCGAATCCTAACCCTAACCCTATCCTAACCCTAACCCGAACTCGAACCCGAAATCCAACTCTAACCCTATTCCTAACCCGAATCCAAACCCGAACCCTAAACCTAAACATAACTTGAATCCGAACCTGAACCCGAACCCTAACCTGAACCCTAACCCTAACCCTAACCCGTAACCGAAACCTAACCCTAACCCTATCCGAACCCGAACCCGAACCCTAACCCTAACCCTAACATTAAACGAAACCTAATTCTAACACTAACCCAAACCCGAACCTGAACCCGAACCCGAAACCAAACGCTAACCCAAACCCGAAAACTAACCATAACCCTAACCTTAACCCTAACCCTATCCCGATCTCGAACCCTAACCATAACCCGAACCCAAACCCTAACCCTGAACCTAATCATAACCAGAACCCTAACACTAAACCTAACCCTAACCCTAACCCTAACAAGCTAACCCTAACTCTAACCCTAACCCGAACCCTAACCCTAACCCGAACCCTAATCCTAACCCTAAACCGAACCCTAATCCTAACCCTAACCCTAAACCGAATCCGAACCAGAACCCGAACCCTAACCTGAACCCTAACCCTAACCTTAATCCGAATCCTAACCCGAACCCGAACCCTAACCTAACCCAAACCCCAAACCTAACCATAACCAAAATTCTAACCCTAACCCTAACCCGAACCCTAAACCTAATCTGAACCCTAACCCTAAACATAACCCTAACCCGAAAACAAACCCTAACCCTAACCCTAAACCTAACCCTTACCCGATCCCGACCACAACCCTAAACCTAACCCTAAACATAACCCGAACCCTCACCCGAATCCAAACGCTAACACTAACCCTAAATCTAAACCTACCCCTAACCCTAACCCTTACCCGAACCCGACCCGAAACCTAACCCTAATCCTAACCCTAACCAGAACTCTAACACTAACCCTAACCATAACCCGAACCCGAAACCTAACCCTAACCGTAACCCTAATGATAACCCTAACCCTAACTCTAACCCGAACCCGAACCCGAACACTAACCCTAACCCTAACCCTAACCAGAACTCGAACCTCAACACTAAACCTAACCCGAATCGGAACCCGAACCATAACCCGAACACGAACCCTAACCCTAGCCCTAAACCAAACACTACCCCTAACCCGAACCCAAACATGAACCCTAACCATAACACGAAACCGAACACGAATCCTAAACCTAACCCGAACCCTAACCCTAACCCTAACCCTAAACCTAACCCTAACTCTAAACCGAACCCAAACCTGAAGCGGAATCCTAACCTGAACCCTAACCCTAACACTAACCCGAATCTGAACCCTAACCCTGACCCTAACCCGAAATCTAACCCTAAATTTAACCCTAACCCTAAGCCTAACACTAACATTAACACTAACCCGAACCCTAACCTGAACCAAAACCCTAAACCTAACCCTAACCCTACCACTAACACTAACCCTAATTCTAACCCTAACCGTAAACCGAACCCTAAACCTAACTTTAACCTTAACCCGAACCCTAACCCTAACCCTAACCCTAACCCTAACCTAAACCCTAAACCTAACCCTAACCTGAACCCGAACCCGAATCCGAACCCTAACCCTAACCCTAACCCAAACACTAACCCTAAGACTAACGCAAAACCTAACCCGAACCCAAAACATAACCCTAAACCTAACCCTAACCCGAATCCTAACGCGAACCCTAATGCTAACCATAACTTGAATCCGAACCTGAACCCGAACCCTAACCTGAACCCTAACCCTAACCCTTACCCTAAACCTAAACCTAACCCTATCCCGAACCCGAACCCGAATCCTAACCCGAACCCTAACATAAACCGGACCTAACTCTAACCCTAACCCTAACCCGAACCTGAACCCGAACCCGAACCCTAACCGTAACCCTAACCCTAACCCTAACACTAACCCTATCCCGAATTCGAACCCTAACCATAAACGGAACGCAAACCCTAACCCTGAACCTAACCATAACCTGAACCCTAACCCTAAACCTAACCCTAACCCTAACGCTAACCTTAACCCTAACCCTAACCCGAACCCTAATGCTAACCCTTAACTTAACGCTAATCCTAACCCTAACCCTAAACCGATTCTGAACCTGAACCCGAACCCTAACCTGAACCCTAACCCTAACCTTAATCCGAAATCTAACTCGAACCCGAACCCTAACCAAACCCAAACCCTAAACCTAAACAAAACCCTAACCCTAACCCTAACCCAAAACCTAAACCTAATCCGAACGCTAACCCTAAACCTAACACTAACCGAACCCTAACCCGAACCCGAACCCGAACCCGAATTCGAAACCGAACCCTAAACCTAAACGTAACCCGAACCCTAACACTAACCCGAACGCAAACCGAACCCTAACCCTAACCCAAACCATAAACCTAAGCCTAACCCTAACCCTAACCCTAACCCGAACCCGAACCCTAACCCTAACCCGAAACCTAACAAGAACCCGAACGCGAATCCTAATCCTAACGCTAACCCGAACCCGAACCCTAACCCTAACCCGCACCCTAATCCTTACCCTAAACCTAACCCTAATCCTAACCCGAACCCTAACCCTAACACTGACCCAAAACCTAACCCTTACCCGAACCCGACCCGAACCCTAAAACTAACCCTAAAAATAATCCGAAACCTCAACCGAACCCTAACCCTAACCCTAAACCTAAACCTACCCCTAACCCTAAACCTTACCCGATACCGACCCGAACCCTAACCCTAAACCTAAACTTAACCCTAACCCTAACCCTAACCCGAACCCGAAACCTAACCATAACCCTAACCCTAATCCCAACCCTAACCCTAACCCGAACCCGAACCCGAACACTAACCCTAACCCTAACACTAAACCGAATCTGAACACTACCCCTGCCATAACCAGAATCCGAACCCTAACCCTAACCCTAACCCGAATCCTAACCCTAACCCGAACCCTAACCCTAACCCGAACCGGAACCCGAACACGAACACGAACCCTAACCCTAACCTTTACCCTAACCCTAATCCTATCCCTAACCCTAACACTAAACCTAACACTAACCCGAACCCAATCCCAAACCCGATTCCTAACCCTAACCCTAATACTACCCCTAACAATAACAGAACCCTAACCCTAACCATAACGCTAACCAGAACACGAACTCGAACCCGATCCCTAACCCTAAACTGAACCCGAACCCAAATCCTAACCCTAACCCTAACCCGAACCCGAACCCAAACACGAACCCTAACCGTAACCCTAAACCGAATCTGAACCCTAACCCTGCCCTAACCAGAATAGGAAACCTAACCCTAACCCTAACCCAAATCCTAACCCTAACCCGAACCTGAACCATAACCCTAACCCGAACACTAACCCTAATCCAAACCCGAACCTTGACCTGAACCCTAAGCTGAAACCCAAACCTAAACCTTACCCTAACCCGAAACCGAACCCGAACCCGAACCATAACCCTAACCATAACACATACACTAACCCTAAGACTAACCCAAACCCTAACCCGAACCCAAAACCTAACCCTAACCCTAACCCTAACCCGAACCCTAACCCCAACCCTAAACCTAACCCTAACCCTAAACCGAACCAAAACCTGAACCAAAACCCTAACCCTAACCCTAAAACTAACACTAACACTAACACTAACACTAACACTAACTCTAACCGTAACCGTAACCCGAACACTAAAACTAACTTTAACCTAAACCCTAACCCTAAGCCTAACCCTAACCTTAACCCTAACCCTGACCCTCACCCAAAACCTAACTTTAACCTAAACCCTAACCCTAAGCCTAACCCTAACCTTAACTCTAACCCTGACCCTCACCCAAAACCTAAACCTAACCCTATCCCGAACCCGAACCCGAAACCTAACCCTAACCCTAACCCTAACCCGAACCCTAACCTAACCCTAACATTAACCGAACCTTAACTCTAACCCTAACCCTAACCCTTAAGAGAACTCGAACCCGAACGCTAACCTTAACATTAACCCGAACCCTAACCCAAACCCGAACCCGAACCCGAAACCTAACCCTAACCCAAACCCTAACCATAACCCTCACCATAACCCGAACCCTAATCCGAACCCTAACCCGAACCCTAACCTTAACCCTATCCCTAAACTTAAACCGTACCTGTACCCGAACCCTAACCCTAAACCTAACGCTAACCCTAACCCAAACCAGAACCCTAACCCTAACTCTAATGCTAACCCTAACCCGAACTGTAAACCTAACCTTAACCGTAACCCGAACCCTAACCCAAACCCTAAGCCTAACCCTAACCCTAAACCGATTCTGAACCCTAACCCTAACAATAACCCGAACACGAACCCTAACACTAACCCAAACCCTAACCCGAACCCAAAACCTACCCCTAACCCTCACCCTAAACCGAACCTGAATCCTAAACATAACCCTAAACCGAACCCGAACCCTAACCCTAAACCGAACCAGAACCCTAACAGAACCCTAACCATAAACCAAACCCGAACCCGAAACCGAACCATAACCCTAAACCTAATCCCAACCTAAACCTAACCCTAACCCTAACCCTAATCCTAAACAGAACCCGAACCTGAACCCGAACCCTAACATGAACCCTAAGCCTAACCGTAACACTAACCCTAACCCTAACCCTAAACCTAAACCTAACCCGAACCCTAACCCGAACCCAAATCCTAACCCTAACCGTAATACTACCCCTAACAATAACCAAAACCTAACCCTAACCATAACGCTAACCCGAACACTAACTCGAACCCGATCCCTAACCCTAACCGGAAGCCATACCCTAACCCTAACCCTAACTTGAAACCTAACACTAACCTGATCCAAAACCCTAACACTAAACCGAACCCTAACCCTAAACCTAACCCTAACCCTAACACTAACCCTAACCTGAACCCTAACCCTAACCCTAACCTGAACCCTAACCCTAACCCTTACCCAAACCCTAACCCTAACCCTTTCCCAAACCCGAACCCGAACCCTAACCCTGAACCTAACCCTAACCCTAACCCGAAACATAACCCTACACTAACATTAACCGAACCCTAAGTCTAATCCTAACCCTAAACCAAATCCTTACCCGAACCCGACCCGAACCCTAAACCTAACCCTAACCTTAACCCGAACCCTCACGCGAAACCTAACCCTAACCCTACCCCTTACCCTAAACCTAAACCTACCCCTAAACCTAACCCTAACCCGAAACTGACCCAAACTCTAACCCTAATCCTAACCCTAACCCTAACCCTAACCCGAACTCTAACACTAACCCTAACCCTATCCCGAACCCAAACCCAACCCTAACCCTAACCCTAATCCTATCCATAACCCTAACCTTAACCTGAACACGAACCCGAACACTAACACCAAACCTAACCCTAACCCGAACACGAAACCTAACCCTAACCCTATCCCGAACCCTAACCCTAACCCTAATCCGAACCCTAAACCAAACCCGAACCCTAACCCAAAACCGAACAAGAACCCGAACATGAACCCTAACCCTAACCCTATCCCGAACCCTGAACATAACCCAAACACTAACCCTAACCCTAACCCTAACCCGAACCCGAACCCTAACCCTGCCCTAACCAGAATCCAAACCAAAACCCTAACCCTAACCCGAAACCTAACCCTAACCCGAACCCTAACCAAAACCCGAACCCAAACCCGAACACGAACCTTAACCCTAACCTTAACCCTAACCCTAATCCTATCCCTAACCCTAACACTAAACCTAACCCTAACCCGAACCCAAACCCGAACCCGAATCCTAACCCTAACCCTAATACTACCCCTAACAATAACCGAACCCTAACCCTAACCATAACGCTAACCCGAACACGAACTCGAACCCGATCCCTAACCCTAACAGGAACCCGAACCCTAACCCTAACGCAACCCGAACCCTAACCCTAACCCTAACCCGAACCCTAAACCAAACCCGAACGCTAACACAAACCGAACATGAACCCGAACACGAACCCTAACCCTAACCCGAACCCAAACCCTGACCCTAACCCTAACCAGAACCCAAACCAGAACACTAACCCTAACCGTAACCCTAACCCTAATCTGAACCCTAACCCTGCCCTAACCAGAATCCGAACCCTAACCCTAACCCTAACCCAAATCCTAACCCTAACCCGAACCCGAACCATAACCCTAACCCTAACAATAACCCTAATCCAAACCCGAACCTGAACCTGAACCCAAAGCTGAAACCCAACCCTAAACCTAACCCTAAACCGAACCAGAACGCGAACCCCAAACCGAACCATAACCTTAACCATAAACCAAACACTAACCCTAAGACTAACTCAAACCCTAACCCGAACCCGAAAACTAACCCTAACCCGAACCCTAACCCTAACCCTAAACCTAAACCTAACCCTAAACCTAAACAGAACCCAAACCTGAACCCTAACCCTAACCCTAACCCTAACCCTAACACTAACACTAACCCTAAATCTAACTTTAACCGTAACCCGAACCCTAAACCTAACTTTAACCTAAACCCTAACCCTAAACCTAACCCTAACCCGAACCCTAACCCTAACCCTAACATTAACCGAACCCTAACCCTAACCCTAACATTAACCGAACCTTAACTCTAACCCTAACACTAACCCTTACCTGAACTCGAACCCGAACGCTAACCTTAACCCTAACCCGAATCCTAACCCTACCCAGAACCCGAATTCGAACCCTAACCCTAACCCAAACCCTAAACCTAACACTCACCCTAACCCGAAACCTAATCCGAACCCTAACCCGAACCCTAACCATAACCCTATCACTAAACTAAAACCGTACCTGAACCCGAACCCTAACCCTAAGCCTAACATTAACTCTAACACTAACCTGAACCCTAACCCGTACCCAAACCCTAACCCTAAAACTAACGCTAACCCTAACCCTAACACGAACCCTACCCCTAACTCTAACTCTAACCCTAATCCGAACTGTAAACATAACCTTAACCGTAACCCGAACCCTAAAACGAACCCTAACCCTAACCCTAACCATAAACCGATTCCGAACCCTAACCCTAACAATAACCCGAACACGAACCCTAACACTAAACCAAACCCTAACCCGAACCCAAAACCTAACCCTAACCCTCACCCTAACCCGAACCTGAATCTTAACATAACCCTAACCCAAACCCGAACCCTAACCCTAACCTAACCATAACCCTAACCGAAACCTAAACCTAAACCTAAACCAAACCCAAACCCGAAACCGAACCATAACCCTAACCCTAACCCTAACCCTAATCCGAATCCTAAACCTAACCCTAACCCTAACCCTAACCCTAACCCGAACCCAAACCCGAAACCGAATCCTAACCCTAACCCTAATACTTCACCTAACAATAACCGAACCCTAACCCTAAACATAACTATAAACCGAACATGAACTTGAACCCGATCCCTAACCCTAACTGGAAGCCGTACCCTAACCCTAACCCTAACTTGAAACCTAACACTAACCTGAACCCTAACTCTAACACTAAACCGAACCCTAACCCTAACCCTAACCCTAACCCTAACCATAACCATAACCATAACCCTAAACCTAATCCTAACCTGAACCCTAACCCTAAGCCTTACCCAAACCCTAACCCTAACCCTATCCCGAACCCGAACCCTAACCCTAACCCAAACCCTAAACCGAACCCTAAACCTAACCCTAACCTTAATGCGAACCCTAACTCTAACCCTAACCCTATGCCTAACCCTAACCGTAACCCCAACCCAAACACTAACCCAAACCCTAAACCTAACCCGAACCCTAACCCTAACTGTAACCCAAAACCTAACTCTAACCCTAATGCGAACCTAACCCTAACTCTAACCCTATCCCTAACCCTAACGCTAACCCGAACACTAACCCGAACCCTAAACCTAACCCGAACCCTAACGCGAACCCTAACCCTAACCCAAACCAGATCCCGAACCCTAACCGTAACCTAACCCTAACCCTAACCCTAACCCAAACGCGAACCCTAACCCTAACCCTAACCATACCTCCTAACCCTAACCCTAACATGAACCCGAACCCGAAACCTAACCCTAACCCAAACCCTGACCCTAACCCTAACCCTAACCCGAACCTGAACCCTAGGCCTAACCAGAAACCTAACCCTAACCCGAACCCTAACCATTTCCCTAACCCTAACCCTAACCCTAACACTAAACCTAACACTAAACCTAACCCTAACCCTAACCCTAATCCGAAAACTAACCATAACCCTAACCCTAACCCTAACACTAACCCTAACCCTAACCCTAAGCCCTAAACCTAAACCCAAAACCGTTACTCTACCTCTAACCCTAACCCTAATCCTAATCCGAACCCTGACCCTAACCCTAACCCTAACCCGAACCCGAACCCTAACCCCATCCCTAACCCAAACCTGAACCCTAACCCTAACCCTAACCCGAACCTGAACCCGACACCGAACCTGAATACGAACCCTATCACAAAATCTAACCCTAACCATAACCCTAACCCTAACACTAAATCTAAACATAACCCTAACCCTAACCCTAACCCGTACACTAATCTAACCCTAACCATAACCCGAAACCTAACCCAAACCCCAACCCTAAACATAACCCTAAACCTGACCCGAATCCAATCCCGAACCCGAACCCTAACCCAACCCTAAACCTAACCCTAACTCGAACCCGAACCCGAAACCTAACCCTAATCCGAACCCTAACCCCTAACCCTAACCCTAACCCGAACCCAAACCTGAGGCCTAACCAAAACCCTAACCGTAACCCGACCACTAAACATTACCCTAACACTAACCCTAACCCTAACACTAAACCTCATCCTAAACATAACCCTAACCATAACCATAAACCTGACCCTAACACTAACTCTAACCCTAATCAGAACACTAACCCTAAGCCTAACCCTAATCCTAATACGAACACTAACCATTACCCTAACCCTAACCCTAACACTAACCTTAACCCTAACACTACGCCCTATCCCTAACCCCTAACGTTACTCTAACTATAACCCTAACCCAAACCCTAATCCTAATCCGAACTCTAACCCTAACCTTAACCCTAACCCGAACACGAACTCTAACCCTAACCCTAAACCGAACCATAACCCTAAACCTAACCCTAACCATAACCATAACCCGAACCCTAAACCAAACCCTAAACCTAACCCAACCCTAACCCTAACCCTAACCAGAACCAGAACACGAAACCTAACCCTAACCCTACCCCGAACCCTAACCCTACCCCGAACCCTAACCCTAACCGTAACCATAACCCTAACCCTAACACGAACCCGAACCCGACAACGAACACGAACCCGAACCCTAACCCTAACCCTAAACCTAACCCTAACCCTAACCCTAAACTAAATCTAAACCTAACCCTGACCCTAACCGAATCCGAACCCTAACCCGAAACCTAACACTAACACTAACCCGAACCCTAACCCTAACCCACCCCTAACCCTAAACCGACTTTGATCGCTAACACTAACGCTAAACCTAAACCAAACCCGAACCCTAACCCTAACCCTAAACAGAACCTGAACCCTAACCCTAAACCGAACTCGAATAAGAACCTCAGTCCTTACCTAACCCTAACCAGAAACCTAACAATAACCCTAACCCTAACCCTACCCCTAACCCTACTCCTAACCGTAACCCTAACCCAAACCCTAAATCTAACCTTAACCCTAACCCAAATCCTAACCCTAACCCGAACCCCAATCCTAACATAACCCAAAACCTAACTCTAACCCTAACCCTAACCCTATTCCTAACCCTAACCCTAACCCTAACCCTAAACCGAACCCTAACACGAACCCGAACCCTAACCCTAACCCTAACCCGAACCCTAACCCTAACCCTAACCCGAACCCTAACCCTAACCCTAAACCGAACTCGAACCTGAACCCTAACCCTAAACTGAACCCTAACCCTAACCATTACCCTATCCGTAACCCAATCCCTAACCGTAAACCGAACCCGAAACCAAACCCTAACCCGAACCCTAACTCTAACCCTAACCCTAAACCTAACCCTAACCCTAATGCGAACCCTAACCCTAACCCGAACCCTAACCCTAACCATAACCCGAAACCGAACCGTAACCCTAAACCTAAATCTAACCCTAATCCTTACACTAACCCGAACCCGACACCGAACCCAAACCCGAACCCTAACCCTAACCCTAACCAGAACCCTAATCCTAAACCTAAACCTAATCCTAAACCTAACCCTATCCGGAACGAGAACCCAAAACCCAAGAATAAACCTAACCCTAACACATACCCTAACCCTAACCCTAACCCTAATCCGAATCGGAACCCGACTCCGAACCAAAACCTTAACCCTAAACCTAACACTAACCCTAACCCTAACCCTAACCCTTAACCCTAACACCTAACCCTAACCCAAACCCTAACACTAACCATAACCCTAAACCTAACCCGAAACGTAACCCTAACCCTAAACCTAACCTAAACATAACCCTAACTCTAACCCGACCCGAACCCGAACCCTAACCCTAACCATAACGCTAACCCGAACCCTAACACTAAACCGAACCTGAAACCTAACCCTAACTGTAACCCTAACCCTAACCCTAGCCCCTAAACCTACCCTAACGCTATCCCTAACCTGATCCCGAACCCTAGCCCTAAACCTAACCTGAACCTACCCCAAACCCGAACCCGAAATCTAACCATAACCCTAACCCTAACCCTAAAAATAACCCTAACCCTAACCCTAACCCTAAACCTAACCCTAACCCTAATCTTAACTGTAACCGAAACCTAAACCTACCCCGAACCCTACCCTAAACCTAACCCTAACCCTAACCCTAACCCTAATGCGAACTCTAACCCTAAACAGAACCTGAACCCTAACCCTAACCTGAATCCTAACACTAACTCTAACCATAACCAGAACCCTAAACCTAACCCTAACCCTAACCCTAACCCTAACCCTAACCCTCCCTAACTTTAAACCTAACCCTAAACCTAACCTAACCCGAACACTAACCCAAACCCTAAACCTAACCCGAACCCTAAACCGAACCCTAACCCTAACCCTAACCCTAACACTAACACTAACCCGAACCCGAACCCGAACCCTAACACTAACCCTAAACCTACCCCTACCCCTAACCCTAACGCTAACCCGAACACTAACCTGAAACCTAAAAACTAAACCGAACCCTAAACCGAACCATAACCCTAACCCTAAACCTAACCCGAACCAGAACCCGAACCCGAACCCTAACCCTAAACTAACCCTAACCCTAACCCTAAACCGAACAGGAACCCGAAACCTAACCCTAACCATAACCCTAACAACTAACCCTAACCCTAACCTGAACCCGAACCCGAGGCCTGACCAGAACCCTAACCCTAACCAGACACCCAAACCTAACCAGATCCCTAACACTTTCCCTAACCCTAACCCTAAACCGAACCCTAACACCAACCGGAAATCTAACACTAACCCAAATCCAAACCCGAACCCTAACCTAACCCTAAACCTAACGGTAACCGTAACCCAAACCATAACCCGAAACCTAACCCGAACCCTAACCCTAACCCTAACCCCAAACCTAGCCCTAACCCTAATGCGAACCCTAACCCTAAACCTTACCCTATACCTAACCCTATCCGTAACCCTAACCCGAACACTAACCCAAACCCTAACCCGAACACGAACCGTAAACCTAACCCTAAACCTAATGGTAACCCTAACCCGAACCATAACCTGAAACCTAACCCGAACCCTAACCCTAACCCTAAACCTAACCCTAACCTAACCCTAACCCTAACCAGAACCCTAAACCTAAACCTAACCCAATCCCGAACTTTAAACCTAACCCTAAACCCTAACCCTAACCTGAACTCTAACCCGAACACTAAACATAAACCGAAACCTAAACCGATCCCTAACCCTAACCCTAACCCTAACCCGAATCCGAACCCGAACCATAACCCTATCCCTACCCCTAACACTAACGCTAACCCAAACACTAACCTGAAACTTAAAACCTAACCCGAACCCTAAACCGAACAATAACCCTAACCCTAAACCTAACCCGAACCAGAACCGAACCCTAACCCTAACCTAACCCTAACCCTAAGCCTAACCTGAACAGGAAACCGAACCCTAACCCTAAACGTAACCCTAACAACTAACCCTAACCCGAACCCGAACCCGAGGCCTGACCAGAACCCTAACCCTAACCAGACACCCAAACCTAACCAGATCCCTAACAATTCCCTAACCCTAACCCTAAACCGAACCCTAACACCAACCGGAAAACTAACACTAACCCAAATCCAAACCCGAACCCTAACCTAAGCCTAAACCTAACGGTAACCCTAACCCGAACCATAACCCCAAACCTAACCCTAACCCTAACCCTAACCCTAACCCTAAACCTAACCCTAACCCTAATGCGAACCCTAACCCTAAACCTTACCCTATACCTAACCCTATCCGTAACCCTAACCCGAACACTAAACCAAACCCTAACCCGAACATGAACCCTAAACCTAACGCTAAACCTAACGGTAACCCTAACCTGAACCATAACCTGAAACTAACCCGAACCCTAACCCTAACCCTAACCCTAAACCTAACCCGAACCTAACCCTAACCCTAACCAGAACCCTAAACCTAAACCAAACCCTAACCCTAAACCTAAACCTAACCCAATCCCGAACTTTAAATCTAACCCTAAACCTAACCCTAACTTGAACTCTAACCCGAACACTAAACCTAAACCGAAACCTAAACCGATCGCTAACCCTAACCCTAAACCTAACCCAATCCCGAACTTTAAATCTAACCCTAAACCTAACCCTAACCTGAACTCTAACCCGAACACTAAACCTAAACCGAAACCGAAACCGATCCCTAACCCTAACCCTAACCCTAACCCTAACCCGAATCCGAACCCGAAACCTAACCCTATCCCTACCCCTAACACTAACGCTAACCCAAACACTAACCTGAAACCTAAAACCTAACCCGAACCCTAAACCGAACAATAACCCTAACCCTAAACCTAACCCGAACCCGAACCCTAACCCTAAACCTAATCCTTACCCTAACCCGAACCCTAACCCTAACCCTAATTATAACCGAACCCTAAACCTAACCCTAACCGAACCGTAACCCTAACCCTAACCCAAACCCTAACCCTAACCAAAACCCTAACCCTAAACCTAACCCTAAACCGAACCCGAACCCTAACTCTAACCCTAACCCTAACCCTAACACTACTCGGAACCCTACCCCTAACCCTAAGTTTAAGCCTAACACTAACCCTAACCCTAACCCTAACCCTAAACCGAACCCGAACCCTAACACTAACCCTACCCAGAACCCTAACTCTAACCCTAACAAAAACCCTAACCCCTAACCCTAAACCGAACCTGAACCTGAGCCCGAAACCTAACCTGAACAATAACCTGAACCATAACCATAACCCAAACCATAACCCTAACAAGAACCCGAACACTAAACCAAACCGAACCCTAACCCTTAGCCTAACCCTAAACCTATCCCTAACCCGAACCCTAACCCGAACCCAAATCTGAACCCTAACCTTTAGCCTAAACCTAACCCTAACCCTAACCCGATCCCTAACCCGAAGCAGAACACTAACCCTGACCCTAAACATAACCTGAACCCTAACACTAACCCTAACCCGAACCCGAAACCTAACCCCAATCCTAACCCTGACCCTAACCCTAACGGTAACCCTAAACCGAACCCGAACCTGAACCCGAACCCGAACCCTAATCCTAACCCGAAACCGAAACCTAACACTAACCCTAAACCTAACCCTAACCAGAACCCTAACCCTAAACCTAACCAGAACCCTAACCCTAACCCTAACCCGAAACCGTACCGTAACAATAACCCTAACCGGAACCCGAACCCTAACTCTGAACCTAACCATAACCCGAACTGGAACCCTAACCATAACCATAACCCAAACCCTTACCCTAACCCTAACCCTAAACCTTAACCGAACCTGAACCTGAACCCGAACTGTAACCCAAAAATAACCCTAACCCTAACCCGAACACTAACCCTAACTTCAACCCGAACCCTAATCCTAACCCTAACCCTAACCCTAAAACGAACCTGAATCTGAACCCGAACTCTAACCTGAACCCTATCCCTATCGATACTCCTAACCCTAATCCGAACCATAACCCTGACCCGAATCCGAACCCGAACCCTAAAACTCAAACTAACCCTAACCCTAATCCTAACCCGAACCCGAACCCTAACCCTAACCCGATCTCGAACCCTAACCATAACCCTAACCCAAAGCCTAACCCTAACCCTAACCCTAACCTTAAACCTAAAACGAACACGAACCTGAACCTGAACCTTAACCTGAACCCTAACCCTAACCCTAAACCTAACCCTAACCCGAACCCTAACCCTAACCCTAACCCTAACCCCAACCCTAACCCTAACCCTAACCTGAACACTAACCCTAACCTAAACCTAACCCTAACCGAACCCTTACCATAACCCTACCCCTACCCCTAAACCTAAACCTAATCCGAACCCTAACCCTAACCCTAACCCTAAACCGAAACCGAACCCTAACCCTATCCCTAACCCTTACCCGAACCAGACCCGAACCATAACCCTAACCATAAACAGAACCCGAACCCTAACCCTAACCCGAACTCGAAACCTAACCCTTACCCTAACCCTAACCCTATCCCTCACGAAACCCTAACCCGAAACCGAACCCTAAACCTAAACCGAACCCTAAAACTATCCCTAACCCTCACGCTAACTCTAACCCTAACCCGAACCGAACCCTATCCCTAATCCTAAACACAACCCTAACTTTAAACCTAACCCGAACCCTAACCCTAACACTAACCCTAATTCGAACCTTAACCATAACACTTACCCTAATCAGAACCCTACCCTTAACCCTAACACTAACTCTAACCCTAACCCGAACCGTATCCCTAACCCGAACTCGAACCCTAAGGATAACCCTAACCTAAACCCTAACCCTAAACCTAACTCTAAACCTAAACCGAACCCGAACCTGAACCCGAACCCTAAACCTAAACCTAACCCAAACCCTAACCCGAACACTAACCCTAACTTCAACCCTAACCCTAACCCTAACCTTAAACCTCAACCGAACCCGAACCTGAACCCAAACTCTAACCTGAACCCTAACCCTAACCCTAACGCTAAACCGAAACATAACCCTGACCCGAACCCAAACCCGAAACCTAAACCTAAACTTAAACCTAACCATAACTCTAACCCGAACCCTAACACCAACCCTAACCCGAACCCTAACCCTAACCCGAACTCGAACCCTAAACATAACCCTAAGCCAAATCCTAACCCTAAACCTATCCCTAACCCAAACCCAAAAACGAACACGAACCTAAACCCGAACCCTAACCTGAACCCTAACCTTAACACTAAACCTAACCCTAACCCGACAATACCCCTAACCCGAACCCGAACCCAACCCTAACACTAACCCGAACCCTAACCCTAATCCTAACACTAACCGAACCCTAAACCTAACCCTCACCCTAACCCTTACCCTAACCCTAACCCTAACCCTAACACTAACCCTAAACCTAACCCTAACCCTAACACTAAACCAAACCCCAACCTGAACCTGAACCATAACCTGAACCCTAACCCTATCCCGAACATGAACCCTAACCCTAACCCTAAACCTAATCCTAACCCGAAACCTAACCCTCACCCTAACATTTACCCTAACCATAACCCGAACCCTAACCATAACCTGAACCCGAATCCGAACCCTGGCCCTAACCCAAACCCTAAACCTAACCCTAACCCTAACCCTATCCTTAACCGAACCTAACCCGAAATCGAACCCTAACCCTAAGCCGAACCCTAACCCTAACCCTAGACCTAAGCCTAACCCTAACCCTAACCTAACCCTATCCCTAACTCTAACCCTAACCTTCACCCTAACCCGAACCCTAACCCTAACCCGAACTCGAAACCTATCCAGAACCCTACCCAATCCTAACCCTAACCCTAACCCTAACCCTAACTCTAACGCTAACCCGAACCCAAACCCTAACCCTAACCCGAAACGTAATCCTAAGCCTATCCCTAACCCTAACCCTAACCAAATCCCAACCTGAACCTGAACACGGACCCTAACGCGAACCCGAATCCTAACCCTAACCCGAACCCGAAACCGAACCCTAACCCTAAACCTAACCCTAACCCTAAACCTAACCCTAACCCGAACACGAACCCGAACCCTAACCCGAACCCGAACATGAACCCTAAACCTAACCGAAACCCTAACCCTAACTGGAACCCTAACCCTAACACTAAACATAAATCTAAACCTAACTGGAACTCTAAACCGAAAACTAACCTTACCCTAACCCCTAACCCTAACCCTAACCCTAATCCTAACCCGAATCCTAACCCAAACCCGAACCCTAACCCTAACCCAAACCCTAAACCTAAACCCAACCCTAACCGTACCCCGAACTCTAACCCTAACCTAACCCTAACCGTAATCATAACCTTAATCTGAACCCTAACCCTAACCCTAACCCTAACTTTAACCCTTAACCTAACCCTAACCCAATCCCGAAACAAACCCTAACCATAATCCTAAACCTAACCCTAACCCTATCCCTAACCCGAACCCGAACCCTAACCCTAATCCGAACCCTAAACCTAAACCTAACCCGAACCAGAACCATATTCCTAACACTAACCTTAACCCTAACCCGAACCCTTACCCTAACCCGAATTCAAACCCTAATGATAACCCTAACGGAAACCCTAAACCTTATCCTAACTCTAAACCTAAACAGAACCCGAACCCGAACCCAAACCCTAACCCTAACCCTAACCCAAACCCTAACCTGAAAACTAACACTAACTTCAACCCGAACCCTAACCCTAACCCTAATCCTAAACCTAAACTGAACCCAAACCTGAACCCGAACCCTAACCTAAAATCTAACCCTAACCCTAACCCTAACCCTAACAAGTACCCTAACCCTGACCCCAACCCGAACTTGAACCCTAATCCTAAACCTAACCCTAACCGTAAACCTAACCCGAACCCTAACCCTAACCCGAAACCTAACCCTAACCAGAACTCGAACCCTAACCATAAGACTAAGCCAAATCATAACCCTAAACCTAACCCTAACCCAACCCTAAAACGAACACGAACCTGAACCCGAACCATAATGTGAACACTAATCTTAACCCTAAACCTAACCCTAACCCAAACCGTAACCCTAACCCAAACCCGAACCCGAATCCGAACCCAACCCTAACACTAACCCCAACCCGAACCCTAACCCTAACCCTAAACCTAACCCGAACCCGAACCCACACCCTAACCCTAACCATAACCCGAACCCAAACACTAACCCTAACCCTAACCCTAACCGAACCCTAACCCTAACCCTCACCCTAACCCTTACACTAACCCTAACCTTAACCCGAACCCGAACCCTAACCCTAACTCTAATCCGAAACCTAATGCTAACCTTAAACCTAACCCTAAACCTAACCCTAAACCGAACCCGAACCTGAACCCGAACCATAACCTGAACCCTAAAACTAAGCAGACCCAAAACCTATCCCGAACACGAACCCTAACACTAACCCTAAACGTAACACTAACCCAAACCCTAACCCTAACCCTAACACTTACCCTAACACTAAGCCGAACCCTAATCCTCACCCGAACCCGAACCCGAATCCTAACCATAACCCAAACCCTAACCGTAATCCTAACCGTAACCCTAACCTAACCCTAACCGAAACCTATCCCGAAATCGAACCCTAAACCTAAACCGAAACCTAACCCTAACCCGAATCGGAACCCTAATCCTAACCCTAAACATAACCCTAATCCTAACCCTAACACGAAACCTAACCCTAACGCTAACCCTAAACCTAATCCAAACCCTAACCCTAACACTAAACCTAACCCGAACACTATCCCTAACCCTAAACCTAAACTTAAACCTAACCCGAACACTAACCCTAACCCGAACTCGAACCCTAACCATAACCCTAACCTAAACACTAACCCTAACCCTAACCCTAACCCTTACCCTAACTCTAACCCTAACCCGAACCCGAACCCAAACCTTAACCCGAACCGTAATCTTAACCCTATCCCTAACACTAACCCTAACCCTAATCCTAATCCGAACCCTAAACCTAACCCTAACCCTAACCCTAACCCTAACCCAAAACCGAACACTAACCCTAACCCTAACCCTTACCTGAACCCGGCCCGAACCATAACCCTAACCCTAATCGTAACCCGAACCCTAACCCTAACCCGAACTCGAACCCTAACCCTAACCCTAACACTACCCGTAACCCTACCCATTACCCGAACCCGACCCGAACCCTAAACCTAAACCTAACCCCAACACAAACCCTAACCCATACCCGAACCCTAACCCTAACCCTAAACCTAACCATAACCTGAACCCGATCCCGAACCCTGACCCTAACCCTAACCCGAACCCGAACCTGAACCCGAACCCGAAACCTAACATTAACCCTAACCGGAACCCTAACCCTACCGGAACCCTAACCCTAACCCTATCCCTAACACTAACCCGAACCCTAACCCTAACCCTAACCCTAACCCTAACCCTAACCCTAACCCTAACCCAAACCTAACCGAACGCTAACACTATCCCTAACCCTATTCCTAACTTGACCCCGAACCCGAACCTGAACCTGAACCCTAATCATAACCCGAACCCTAACCCTAACCCGAAACCTACCTTAAACCTATCCCTAACCCGAACCCGAACCCTAACCCTAACGCTAACACTAACCCTAACCCTAACCCTAACCCAAAACCGAACACTAACCCTAACCCTAACCCTTACCTGAACCCGGCCCGAACCATAACCCTAACCCTAATCGTAACCCGAACCCTAACCCTAACCCGAACTCGAACCCTAACCCTAACCCTAACACTACCCGTAACCCTACCCATTACCCGAACCCGACCCGAACCCTAAACCTAAACCTAACCCCAACACAAACCCTAACCCATACCCGAACCCTAACCCTAACCCTAAACCTAACCATAACCTGAACCCGATCCCGAACCCTGACCCTAACCCTAACCCGAACCCGAACCTGAACCCGAACCCGAAACCTAACATTAACCCTAACCGGAACCCTAACCCTACCGGAACCCTAACCCTAACCCTATCCCTAACACTAACCCGAACCCTAACCCTAACCCTAACCCTAACCCTAACCCTAACCCTAACCCTAACCCAAACCTAACCGAACGCTAACACTATCCCTAACCCTATTCCTAACTTGACCCCGAACCCGAACCTGAACCTGAACCCTAATCATAACCCGAACCCTAACCCTAACCCGAAACCTACCTTAAACCTATCCCTAACCCGAACCCGAACCCTAACCCTAACGCTAACACTAACCCTAACCTTAACCCTAACCCGAAACCGAACCCTAACCCTAACCCGAACCACAACCCTAAACCTAACCCTTACCCTAACCCAAACCCTAACCCGAACCGAATCCTAACCCTAATCCGAAACCTAACCCTAACCCTAACCCCAACCAGAACCCTAACCCTAAACCGAACCCTAACCCTAACTCTAATCCGAACCCTAACCCTAAACCTAACCCTAACCCGAAACCGAACCCTAACTCTGACCCTAAGCATAACCTGAAGCCTATCCCTAACCTAGATCTAACCCTACCCCCAACCCTAAATCTAACCCTAACCCGAACCCTTACCCTAAACCTAACCCGAACCCTAATGCTAACCCTAACCCTAACACTAACCCTAACCCTAAACCAAACCCGACCCGAAACCTAAAGCTAACCCAAACCCTAAACCTAACCCCAACCCTAACACTACACCGAATCCTAACCCTAACCCTAACCATAGCCCTAACCTTAACCCTAACCCTAACACTAAACTTAACCTTAACCCGAAACCTGACCCAACCCTACCCCTATCCCTAACCCTAATCCTAATCCGATCACTAACGCTAACCCTAACCCTAACCCGAAACCGAAACCTAGCCCTAAGCCTAACCCTTACCCGAAAACGAACCGAAACCCTAACCCTACCGGAACCCTAACCCTAACCCAAACCCTACCCCTAACCAGAACCCTAACCCTAAAACGAACACGAACCTGAACCCTGACCCTAACTCTAAACCTAACCCTAACCCTAACCTAACGTGAACCAGAAACCTAATCCTAACCCGAACCCGAACCCGAACCCTAACTCTAACCCAATCCCTAACCCGAACTTTAACCCTAAACCTAACCATAAACCTAAACCTAACCGGAACAGTAAACCGAACCCTAACCCTAACCCTAACCCTAACCCGAACCCGAACCCAAACCCTAAATCTATCCCGAACCCTTACCCGAACCCTAATTCTAACCCGAATCCTAACCCTAACTCTAAAACTAACAATAACCCTAACCCTAAACCGAACCCAAACCCGAACCCTAACAATAGCCTAACCGTAACCCTAACCCTAACCCTAAACCAAACTGAACCTGAACCCGAACCTTAACCCGAACCCGAAACCTAACCCTAACCCTAACCTGAACCCAAAATCTATCCCTAACCCTAACCCTAACCCTAATCAGAACCCTAACCCTAAACCTAATCAAAACCCGAACCCTAAACCTAAACCTATCCCAAACCAAACCCTAACACTGACCCTAACCATAACCTGAACCCTAACCATAGAGCTAGTTCTAATCCTAAATCTAACCCTAAATCTAACCCTAACCCGAACACTAACCCTAACCCTAACCCTTACCCGAACCCTAATCCTAACCCTAACCCTAACACTAACCCTAACCCTAAACAGAACCCGACCCGAAACGGAACCCTAACCCTAACCCTAACAAGAACCCTAACCGTAACCCTAACCCTTACCCTAACCCTAACCCTAACCCGAACCGAAACCTAACGCTAACCCTAACCCTACCCCTAATCCTAACCCTAATCAAAACCCGAACTTTAACCCTAAACCTAACCCTAACCCCAACCCTAATCCGAACCCTAAACCTAACCAGAATCCTATCCCTAACCCTAACACTAACCCTAACCCGAAAGCTAAGCCTAACACTTACTCGAACCCTAAACATAACCCTAACCCAAACCCTAACTTTAACCCTAATCCTAAACCTAAACCGAACCCGAACCTGAACCGGAAACATAACCCTAACCCTAACCCTAACCCTAACACAAACACTAACCCTAACTTCAACCCGAACCCTAAACCTAACCCTAACCCTAACCCTAAACCGAACCCGAACCTGAACCCGCATTCTAACCTGAACCTTACCCTAACTTGAAACCTAACCCTAACCCGAACCCTAACCCGAACCCCAAACCTAACCCGAACTCGAACGCTAATCATAACCCTAACCCAAACTTTAACCCTAACCCTAACCCTAACCGTAACCCTAAAACGAACACGAACCTGAACCCGAACCCTAACCTGAACGCTAACCCTAACTCTAAACCTAACCCTAAACCGAACCCTAACCCTAAACCGAACCCAAACCCGAACCCGAACCCAACCCTAACCCTAACCCGAACCCGAACCCTAACCGTAACCCTAACCCTAACCCGGACCCGAACTCAAACCCTAACCCGAACCAGAACCCTATCCCTAACCCTAACTCTAACTGAACCCTAACACTAACCCTCACCCTAACTCTTACCCTAACCCTAAACTTAACCCGAACCTGAACCCTAACCCTAACTCTAACCTGAACCCTAACCCTAACCCTAAACCTAACTCTAACCCTAACCCTAAACCGAACCCGAACCTGAACCCAAACCATAACCTGAACCCTAACCCTAACCTTTACCCAAAACCTATCCAGAACCCGAACACTAACCCTAACCCTAAACCTAACCCTAAAGCGAACACTAAACCTAACCCTAACCCTAACCCTAAACCTTACCCTAACCCTAACCCGAACCCTAACCCTAAACCGAATACGAACCCGAACCCTAACCCTATCCCAAACCCTAACCCTAACCCTAAAAATAACCCTAACAGAACACTAACCCGAAAGCGAACTCTAACCCTAAACCGAACCCTAACCCTAACCCTAAACCTAACGGTAACAGTAACCCGAAGCCGAATCCTAACCCTAACCCTAAAACTAACCCTAACGCTAAACCTAACCCGAAACCTAACTCTAACCCTAACCCTAACCCTTATCCGAACCCTAACCCTAACCCTAACCCTATCCTTAACCCTAACCCTAACCTTAACCATAACCCGAACCCTAACCCTAACCCTAACCCGAACTGGAATCCTAACCCTAACACTACCCTAACCCTAACCCTAACACTAAACCTAACCCTAACCCGAAACCTATACCTAACCCTAACACTAACGCAAACCCTAAACCGATCCCGAAACTTATCCTAACCCTAACCCGAACTTGAACCCTAACCCGAAACCTAACCCTAACCCTAACCCGAACCCTAACCTTAACCAGAACACGAACCCTAACCCTAACCTGAACCCGAACCTGATCCCGAAAAATAATCATAACCCGAACCCTAACCCTAACCCGAACTCGAACCCTAACCATAACCCTAACCCAAACCCTAACCCTAACACTAACCCTAAAACTAAAGCGAACCCGAACCTGAACCCGATACCTAACCCTAACCGGAACCCTAACCCTGACCCGAAACCGAACCATAACCCCAACCCTAAACCTAACCCTAACCCGAATCTGAACCCTAACCCTAACCCAAACTCGAACCCTAATCATATCCCTATCCTAAACCCTAACACTAACCCTAACCCTAAGCCTAATTCTAAAACGAACACGAACCTGAACCCGAACACTGACCTGAACCCAATCCCTAACCGTAAACCTAACCCTAACCCGAACCCGAAACCGAACCCTAAACCTAACTCAAACCCTAACCCGAACCGGAACTCTAACCCTAACCATAAAATTAAACCTAAGCGGAACCCTAAACCGAACCCTAACCCGAACCCTATCCCGAAACCTAACCCTAACCATAACACTAAACCTAAACTGAACCCGAACCCCAACCCTAACCCAAGCCTAACCCTAACCCAAACCCAAACCCGAACCCTAACTCGAACTCGACCAGTATCCCTGACCCTAAACATAAACTGAACACTAACCCTAACACAAACCCTAACCCTAACCCGAACCTGAACCTTAATCCCAATTCCAACCCTAACCCTAACCCTAAATCCAACCTGAACCTGAACCTGAAATCTAACCCTAACCCTAACCCTAATCAGAACCCAAACCCTAACCCTAATCCGAACCCGAATTTTAAAGCTAACCCTGACCCGAACCCGAACCCTAACACTGACCCTAACCATGACCTGAACCCTAAACCTAACACTAGACATAACCCTATTCCTAACCCAAAATCTAACCCTAACCCGAACCCGAACCCTAACCCTAACCCGAACCCTAATCCTAACCCTAACCTTAACACTAAAAACAACCCTAAAACAAAACCGAACCTGAACCCGAAACCTAGACTGAACCCTAAACCTAAACCTAACCCTAAACCTAACCCTAACCCGAACCCGAACCCTAACCACAAATCAATCCTGAACCCGAACCCGAACCCTAATTCTAACCCGAATCCTAACCCTAACTCTAAAACTAACAATAACCCTAACCTTAACACGAACCCTAATCTGAACCCTATCATGAAACCTTACCCTAACCCTAACCCTAAACCGAACCCGAACCCGAACCCTAACCCTAGCCTAACCCTAACCCTAACCCCAACCCGAACCCTAATTCGATCCCGAACACTAACCCTAACCATAACAAGAACCCTAACCCAAACCTGAACGCTAACCCTAACCCTAACCCAAACCTTAACCCTAAACCAAACCCCAACCTGAACCCTAACCCTAAACCTAAAACTAATCCGAACCCAAACCTAACCCTAACCATAACGCTAACCCTAAACCTAACTCAAACCCTAACCCTAAACCTAAGCCTAACCCGAATCTGGACCCGAACCCTAACCTGAACCCTAATCTTAACAGTAACCCTAACATGAAACCGAACCCTAATCCTAACCCGAACCTGTACCCGAAACCTAATCATAACCCGAACCCTAAACCTAATTCTAACACTAACTCTAACCCGAACCTGAAACCGAACCCTAACCTTAAACCGAACACTAACACTAATCCTAACATTAACCCGAGCCAGAACCCTAACCCTAACCTTAAACCTAACCCTAACCCTAATAATAACACAAACCCTAACCCTAATCCTAACACCAAACCCTAACCCGAAATGTAACCGTAACTCTAACCCTAACCCTAACCCTAATCCTAACCTTAACCCGAACCCGAACCCTAACCCTAACCCTAACCGGAACCCGAACCCAACCCAAATACTAACCAGAACCCGAACCCTAACCCTAACCATAAACCTAACCTGAAACCGAACCCGATCCCAAACCCTAACCCTAACCTGAACCAGAACAATAACCCTAACCCTAACCATAACGCTAACCCTAAACCTAAATCAAACCCTAACCCTAAACCTAAACATAATACTAACCCGAAACTGGACCCGAACCCTAACCTGAACCCTAACCTTAACATTAACCCTAACACGTAACCGAACCGTAACCCTAATCCGAACCCGAACCCTAATCATAACCCGAACCATAACCCTAACCCTAACACTAACCCTAACCCGAACCCGAAACCGAACCCTAACCTTAACCCGAACACTAACCCTAATCCTAACCTTAACCCGAACCAGAACCCTAACCCTAACCTTAAACCTAAACCTAACCCTAATAATAACCCAAACCCTAACCCTAATCCTAACCCCTAACCCTAACCCGAAATGAAACCGTAACTCTAACACAAACCCTAACCCTAATCCTAACCTTAACCCAAACACGAACCCTAACCCTAACCCTAACCCTAACCCTAACCGGAACCCGAACCCAACCCAAATACTAACCAGAACCCGAACCCTAACCCTAACCATAAACCTAACCTGAAACCGAACCCGATCCCAAACCCTAACCCTAACCTGAACCAGAACAATAACCCTAACCCTAACCATAACGCTAACCCTAAACCTAAATCAAACCCTAACCCTAAACCTAAACATAATACTAACCCGAAACTGGACCCGAACCCTAACCTGAACCCTAACCTTAACATTAACCCTAACACGTAACCGAACCGTAACCCTAATCCGAACCCGAACCTGTACCCGAACCCTAATCATAACCCGAACCATAACCCTAACCCTAACACTAACCCTAACCCGAACCCGAAACCGAACCCTAACCTTAACCCGAACACTAACCCTAATCCTAACCTTAACCCGAACCAGAACCCTAACCCTAACCTTAAACCTAAACCTAACCCTAATAATAACCCAAACCCTAACCCTAATCCTAACCCCTAACCCTAACCCAAAATGAAACCGTAACTCTAACACAAACCCTAACCCTAATCCTAACCTTAACCCAAACACGAACCCTAACCCTAACCCTAACCCTAACCCTAACCGGAACCCGAACCCAACCCAAATACTAACCAGAACCCGAACCCTAATCCTAACCCTAAACCTAACCCGAATCCGAACCCGAACCCTAACCCTAACCATAACCCGAACCAGAACCCTAACCCTAACCCTAAACCTCCCGAACCCTAAAACTAAATCTAACCCTAACCCTAACCCTAACCGTAATCCTAAACCTAAGCCTAACACTAAACCGAAACCTAACCCTATCCCGAACCCGAACCCGAACCTGAACCAGAACCCAAACCCTAAACCTAACCCTAACCCGAACCCTAACCCTAACCCTCAACCTAATCATTAGCCTAATCCTAACCCTAACCCAAACCCGAAACCTAAACCTATATCTAACCCGAACACTAAACCTAACCCTATACCTAAACCTAAGCCTAACCCTAAACCGAACCCTAACCCTAACCAGAACCCGAACCCAAACCCTAAACCAATCCCTAACCCTAACGCTAACCCTAACCCAAACCGAACCATAAACCTAATCCTAAACCTAACCCTAACCCTTACGCTAACCCAAACCCGAAACCTAACCCTAACTCTAACCCGAATCCTAACCCTAACACTAACCCTAACTCTAACCCTAACCCGAACCATAACCCTAACCCGAACTCGAACCCTAACCATAACCCTAAACCAAACACTAACCCTAACCCTAACACTAAACCGAACCCAAACCAGAACCCGAACCCTATCCTGAACCCTAACCCTAAACCTAAACCTAATCCGAACCCGAGACCTAACCCTGACCCTAACCATAACCTGAACCCTAACCCTAACCTAACCCTAACCCTAACCCTATCCCTAACCCTCAACCGAACCTGAAACCTAACCCTAACCGTAACCCTAACACTAAACCAAACCCGATCCTGAACCCGAACCCTAATCTGAACCCTAACCCTAACCCTAACCCTAAACGAAACCTGATCCCTGACCCTAAACCGAACCAGAACCCGAACCCTAACCCTTACCCAAACACCAACCCCAAACCTAACAATAACCCTAACCCGAACATTAACCCGAAGCCGAACCCTAACACTAACCCTAAACCGAACCCTAACTGAAACCCTAACACTAACCCGAACGATATCCCTAACCCTAACCCTAACTCTAACCCTAACCCGAACCCTAACCCTAAACCAAACTCGAACCCTATCCATAACCATAACCCAAACACTAACCCTAACCCTAACCCTAACAATTAACCGAACCCAAACCCGAACGCGAACCCTAACCATAACCCTAACCCTAACCCTACCCCTAACCCTAACCGTAACCCTAAACCTAACCCTAACCCTAACCCTAAATGTATTCCTATACCTAACCCTAACCCGAAAATTAACCCTAACCCTAACGCGAAACCGAAACCAAATGTGAACCATAAACCTAACCCTAACCCTAACCCGAATCCGAACCTGAACCCTAACCCTAACCCTAACCCTAAACCTAACCTTAACCCTAAACCAAACCCTAACCCTAACCGTAACCATAACCCTAACCCTAACCTGAACACAAACGTTAATCCGAACCCGATCCCAAACCCTAACCCTAACACTAAAACTAACCCTAACCCTAACACTAACCCTATCCCTAAACTTAACCCTAACAATAAAACTAACCCTAACCCTAACCCGAACACAAACCCTAAACCAAACCCGATCCCGAACAATAAACCTAACCCTAAACCTAACCCTAACCCAAACCCTAACCCGAACACAAACCCTAAACCGAACCCGATCCCGAAACCTAATCCTAACCCTAAACCTAACCCTAACCCTAACCCTTCCCCTAACCCAAACCAGAACACTAACCCTAAACCGAACCAAGACCATAACCCTAACCCTAACCCGAAACCTAACCCTAACCCTAACACTAACCCGAACCCGAATCTGAACCTGAATCCTAACCCTAACCCTAACACGAAATCTAACCCTAACCCTAACCATAACCATAACCCTAACCCTAACCCTGACCGTAAACCTAACCCTAACCTTAACCCTAACCCTAACCCGAATCCTAACCTTAACCCTAACCTGAACCCGAACCCTAATCCTAACCCGAACACTAAGTCTAACCCTACCTCTAAACCTATCCCTAACCCTAACCCGAACTGGAACCCTAATCCTCACTGTAACTCTAACGCTAACCCTAAACCGAACCATAACATGAAGCCGAACCCTAAACCTAACCCTAATCCGAACCCTAACCCTAACCATAACCCTAACACTAAACCTAAATCGAACAATAATGCGAACCCAAACCCTAACCCGCACGCGACACCTAACACTAACCCTAACCCTAACCATAACCCTATCCCTAACCTTAACCCGAACCCTAACCCGAACCCTAACCCTAACCATAAACCGAACCCTAAACCGAACCCTAATCCTACCCCTAATCCTAACCCTAACCCTAACACTAACCCTCACCCTAACCCTAACTCTAACGTTAAACCCAACCTGAAACCTAACCCTAACCCTAACCCTAACACTTACACTAACCCTAACCCTAACCCGAATCCGTTCGAAAAAACCTGAACCCTAACCCTAACCCTACCCGAACCCGACCCGGAACACTATACCTAACCCCAACACTAACCCTAACCCTAACCCTAACACTAACACTAACCCTATCCCTAACCCTAAACTGAACCCTAACCCTAACCCTAAACCTAACCCTAATCCCAACCCTAAAAGGAACCTAAACACTAACCCTAACCCGAAACCTAACCCTAACCCTATCAAGAACCCTAAACTTAACCCGAACCCCAACCCGACACCAAACTCGAACCCGAACCCTAACCCTAACCCTAACCGGAACACTAACCCTAACCCTAATCCTAACCCGAACCCGAATACGAAACCTAAACCTAACCCTAACCCTAATCCTAACCCTAACCCTAACACTAACCCTCACCCTCACCCTAACCCTAACCCTAACCGAACATGAAACCTAATCCTAACCCTAACCCTAACCCTAACACTAACCCTAACCCTAAACCCTAACCTTAACCCTAACCAGAACCCTAACCCTAACGCTAACCCTAAGCCTAAACCGAACCCTAAAATGAACCCGAACCCTAACCCTAACCCGAACCCTAACCCTAAACCTATCACTAACCCTAACCCGAACCCTAACCCTAACACTAACCCTAAACATAACCCTAACCCTAACCCTAACACTAACACTAACCCTAACCCTAACCCTAACCCGAAACCTAACCCTAACCCTAACCCTAATCCTAACACGAAACCTAACCCTAAGCCTAACGCTAACCCGAACCCCTAACCCTAACCCCTAACCCTAACCCTAACCCTAACCATATGCATAACCATAAACCTAATCCTAACCCTACCCCTAAGAGTCACACGAATCCGAACCCTAACCGAAAACCTAACCCTAAGCCTAAGCCTAAACCTAACCATAACCCCTAACACTTACCCTCACCCTAACCCTAAGCAGTACCCTAACCCTAACCCTAACCCTAACCCTAAACCGAACCCTAAAACGAACCCGAACCCTAATCCAAACTCTAACCCGAAGGCTAACCCTAACCCTATTTCTAACCCTAACCCGAACCCTAACACTAACACTAACCGTAAACCTAACCCTAAGCCTAACACTAATCCGAACCCGAACCCTAACACTAACCCTAACCCTAATCCGAACCCTAAACCTAACACTAACCCTAAACCTAAACCTAATCCTAAACCGAACCCTAACACGAGCCTGAACAGTAACCATAAAGCTAACCATAAAATGAACCCTAACATGAACCAGAACCCTAAACCTAAACTTAACCCTAAACCTAACCCTAACCCTAACCCGAACCCTAACCCTAACCCTAACCCTATCCCTATCCCTAACCCGAACCCTAACCCTAACCATAACCCCAACCTTAACCCTAAACCAAACCCTAACAAGAACCCGAACTCTAACCCTAACCCTAACCCGAATCCTAACCCTAACCATTACCCTAAACCTAACCCTAAACTGAACCCGAACCTGAACCATAACCCTAAACCGAACCCTAACCCAAAACCTAACCCTAACCCTATCCCTAACCCGAACTCGAACCCTAAACCTAACCCTAACCCTAACCCTACCCCTAACACTAACCGTAAACCTAACCCTAACCGTAATCCTATACCTAACCCTAACCCAAAACCTAAAACTAACCCTCACCCTAACCCGAAACGGAAACCTAACTCTAACCATAACCCTAACCCTAAGACTAACCCATATCCGAACCTGAACCCTAACCCTAACCCAAACATGAACCCGACACTGAACACTAACCCTAACCCTAACTCTAGGCCTAACCCTAACCCTAACCCTAATACTAACACTAACCCTAACCCTATCCCTAAACCTAACCCAAACCATAACACTAACCCTAACCCTAACCCTATCCCTAACAGTAACCCGAACCCTAACCCTAAACCTAACCCTAACCCGAAACCTAACCCTAACTTGAACCCAAGCCCTAACCCAAACCCTAACTCTAACCATAACCCTATCCCTAACCCTAACCAAAATCGTAACCCTAAATCTAACCCTATCCCTAACCCTAAACCGAAACCTAACACGAACCCGAAACCTAACCCTAACCCTAACCAGAACACTAACCCTAACCCTAATCCTAACCCAAACCCGAATCCGAAACCTAAACCTAACCCTAACCCTAATCCTAACCCTAAACCTAACACTAACCCTCACCCTAACCCTAACCCTAACCCTAACCCGAATCCTAACCCTAACCATTACCCTAAACCTAACCCTAAACTGCACCTGAACCTGAACCCTAACCCTAAACCGAACCCTAACCCAAAACCTAACCCTAACCCTATCCCTAACCCGAACTCGAACCCTAAACCTAACCCTAACCTAACCCTACCCTAACACTAACCGTAAACCTAACCCTAACCGTAATCCTATACCTAACCCTAACCCAAAACCTAAAACTAACCCTCACCCTAACCCGAAACGGAAACCTAAGTCTAACCGTAACCCTAACCCTAAGCCTAACCCATATCCGAACCTGAACCCTAACCCTAACCCAAACATGAACCCGACACTGAACACTAACCCTAACCCTAACTCTAGGCCTAACCCTAACCCTAACCCTAATACTAACACTAACCCTAACCCTATCCCTAAACGTAACCCAAACCATAACACTAACCCTAACCCTAACCCTATCCCTAACAGTAACCCGAACTCTAACCCTAAACCTAACCCTAACCCGAAACCTAACCCTAGCTCGAACCCGAACCCTAACCCAAACCCTAACTCTAACCATAACCCTATCCCTAACCCTAACCAGAATCGTAACCCTAAATCTAACTGTATCCCTAACCCTAAACCGAAACCTAACACGAACCCGAACCCTAACCCTAACCCTAACCAGAACACTAACCCTAACCCTATTCCTAACCCAAACCCGAATCCGAAACCTAAACCTAACCCTAACCATAATCCTAACCCTAACCCTAACACTAACCCTCACCCTAACCCGAACCCTAACCCTAACCCTAACCCGAATCCGAACCTGAACCCTAACCCTAACCCTAACCCGAACCCGACCCGGAACACTATACCTAACCCTAACACAAACCCTAACCCTAACCCTAACCCTAACACTAACCCTATCCCTAACCCTAAACCGAAACCTAACCCTAACCCTAACCCTAACCCTAATCCGAACCCTAAAAGGAAACTAAACCCTAACCCTAACCCTAACCCAAAACCTAACCCTAACCCTATCAAGAACACTAACCTTAACCCGAACCCCAACCCGACACCGAACTTGAACCCGAACCCTAACCCTAACCCTAACCGCAACACTAACCCTAACCCTAATCCTAACCCGAACCCGAATCCGAAACCTAAACATAACCCTAACCCTAATCCTAACCCTAACCCTAACCCTAACTTTCACCCTCACCCTAACCCTAACCCTAAACCGAACATGAAACCTAATCCTAACCCTAACCCTAACCCTAACCAGAACGCTAACCCTAACCCTAAACCGAACTCTAAAAGGAACCCGAACCCTAACCCTAACCCTTACCCTTACCCTAACCCTAACCCTATACCTAACCCTAACCCGAACCCTAACCCTAACACTAACACTAACCCTAACTCTAATCCTAACCCTAACACTAATCCGAAACCGAACCCTACCCCTAACCCTAACCCTAACCATAATCCGAACCCTAAACCTAACATTAACCCTAACCCTAAATGTAATCCTAAACCGAACGCTAACATGAACCGAACCCTAACCCTAACCCTAACCCTAACCGTAAACCTAACCCTAAACCCAAACCTAACACGAACCTGAACCCTAACCCTAACCCTAACCAAAACCCCAAACCTATCCCTAACCCTATACCTAACCCTAATCCGAAACCTAACCCTAACCCTAACATGAAACCTATCCCTAACCCTAACCCTAACCCTAACCCGAAACGTAACCCTAAGCCTAACCCTAAACCGAACCCCTAACCCTAACCCTAACCCTGACCCTAAATATAACCATAACCATAACCCTAACCCTAAACCTACCCCAAACAGTAAGCCGAATCCGAACCCTAACCCTAACCCTAACCCTAAGCCTAAGCGTAACCCTAAACCTAACCCCTAACCCTAACCCTAACCCTATCCCTAACCAGAATCCTAACCCTAACGCCTACCCTAACCCTAAACCGAACTCTAAAACGAACCCGAACCCTAACCCAACCTTAACTCGAACCCTAACCCTAAACCTATTCCGAATCCTAATCCTAACCCTAACACTAACCCTAAACCTAACCCTAACCCTAACACTGATCCGATCCCGAACCCTAACCCTAACCCTAACAATAACCCTAACCCTAACCCTAATCCTAAACCGAACCCTAACACGAACACGAACCCAAACCCTACCCTAATAGTAACCGTAAACCTAACCCTAACACTAACCCTAACACAACCCCTAACCCTAACCCGAACCCTAACACTAACCCCAACCCTAACACTAAACCTAACCCGAATCCTAACCCGAACACGAAACCGAACCCTAACCATAACCCTAAACCTATCCCGAACCCCTAACCATAACCCCTAACCCTAACCCTAACCCTAACAATAACCATAACCCTAACACTAAACCTAACCCTAAACCTAACCCTATTCCGAACCCTAACCCAAACCATAACCCTAACCCGAATCCTAACCCTAACCCTAACCATAACCCTAACCCTAAACCTAACCCGAACCCTAACCATAACCCTAACCGAACCCTAAATTTAACCCTAACCCTAACCCTAACCTAACACTAAACAGAACCTGAACCAGAACCCGAAACCTAACCTGAACCCTAACCCGAACCGTAACCCTAACCCAAACCCTAACCCTAACCCGAAACCGAACCCTATCCCTAAACCTAACCCTAACTCTAAACCTAACCCTAAACCTTACCATAACCCGAACCCTAAACCGAACCCAAACCTTAACCCTAACTCTAACTCTAACCCTTCCCCTTACCTTAACCCTTATCCGAACACGACTCCAACCCTTACCCTAAACCTAACCCTATCCCAAACCCTATCTGGAATACGAAATCTAACACTAACCCTAACCCTAACCTGAACCCAAACCCTAAACCGAACCCTAACACTAACCCTAAAACTAACCCGAACCTGAACCCAAATTCTACCCCTAAACCGAACCCAAACCAGAACACGAACCCGAACTCTAACCCTAACCCGAACCCTAACCCTAACTCTAAAAAAACCCTAAACCTAACCCTAAACAGAACCCTAAACATAACCCTAACACAAACCCTAACCCTAACCCAATCCCGAACCCGAAACCTAACCCTAAGCCTAAACCTAACCATAACCAAAACCCGAACCCTAACCCGAATCCGAACCCTATCCCTAACCTAATTGTAACCCGAACAATAACCTAACGCTAACCCTAATTCTAACCCTAACCCGAACCCGAACCCAAACCCTAACCCTAACGCGAACACGAAACCTAACCCTAACATTAACACAACCCCCTAACCCTAACTTTACCAGAACCCAACCCGAACCCAACACTAACCCTAACCCTAAACCTAACCCTAACCCGAACCCTAAACCTAACCCTAACAACCCTAACCCTCACCCTAACGCTAACACTAACTCGAACCCTAACCCTAACCCTAACCCTAACCCTAACGCTAACCCAAATCCTATCTTTATCCCGAACCAGAACCCTAACCCTAACACGACCCCTAACACTAACCCTAACCGGAACCCTAACCCTAACCCAAAACTAACACTTACCCGAAACCGAACCCTAACCGTAACACTAACCCTAACCTGAACCGGAACCCGAACCCTAACCCTAAACCTAAACCTCACCCTAACACTTACCCTAACCCTAAGCTTAACCCAAACCCGAACCCTAACCCTAACTCTAACCCGAAACCTATCCCGAACCCGAACCCTAACCCTAACCCTAAATCGAACCCTAACCCTAACCCATACCGAACCCTAACCGTAACACTAAACCTAAACCTAACCCTAAACCTAACCCTAACCCTAACATGAACCCTAACCCCAACCCTAACACTAAACCTAACCCTAATCCTAACTCGAACACTAAACCGAACCCTAACCATAACCCTAACCCTATCCCAAACCCCTAACCCAACCCCCTAACCCTAACCATAAACTTAACCATAACCATAACCATAACCCTAACCCTAACCCAACCCCTAACCCGAACCCGAACCCAAAAACTAACACTACCCCTAACCCTAAACCTAACCCTAACCCAAACCCTAACCCTAACCCAAACCCTAACCCTAACCCTAACCCGAACCCTAACACTAAACCTAAACCTAACCCTAACTCTAACCCTAACCCTGTGCCTAAACCTAACCCTAAACCGAACCTGAACCAGAACCCGAAACCTAACCTGAACCCTAACCCGAACCGTAACCCTAACCCAAACCCTAACCCTAACCCGAACCCGAACCCTATCCCTAAACCTAACCCTAAGCCTAAACCAAACCCTAAACCTTAACATAATCCGAAACCTAAAAAGAACCCAAATCGTAACTCTAACTATAACCCTAACCGTTCCCATAACCCTAACCCTTATCCGAACACGACTCCCCACTAACCCTAACCCTAACCCTATCCCAAACCCTAACCTGAACCCGAAATCTAACACTGACAATAACCCTAACCCGAACCCGAAACCTAAACCAAACCCTAACCCTAACCCTAACACTAACCCGAACCTGAACCCTAATTCTACCCCTAAACCGAACCCGAACTCGAACCCGAAATCTAACCCTAACACGAAACCTAACCCTAACTCTATAACTAACCCTAACCCTAAACCTAACCTGAACCCTAACCCGAACCCTAACCCTAACGCTAACCGAAACCCAAACCCTAATCAGAACCCGAACCCGAAACCTAACCCTAAGCATAACCCTAACCCTAACCCAAACCCGAACCCGAAACGGAACCCTAACCCTAACCGAAACCCAACACTACCCCTAACCCTAACTTTTAGCCGAACCCGACCCGAACCCTAACCCTAACCCTAACACTAAATAAAAACCTAACCCTAACCCGAACCCTAAACCTAACCCTAACCCTAACCCTCACCCTAACGATAACACTAACTCGAACACTAACCCTAACCCTAACCCTCACCCTAATCCAAATCCTAACCTTAACCTGAACCAGAACCCTAACTTTACACTTACCAGAACCCGAACCCTAAACGTAATTCGAACCCTAACCCGAACCCGAACCCGAACCTTAACCACCGAACCCTAACCCTAACCCTAATCCTAACCCGAAAAAGAACTCTAACCATAACACTATCACGAACCCGAAACCGAAACTTAATTCTAACCCGAATCCTAACCCTAACACTAAAACTAACCCTAACCCTAACCCTAACCCGAACCTTAACCCGAACCCTATCTCGAACCTTAACCCTAACCCTAACCCTAACCCTACACCAAACCCGAACCCGAACCCTAACCTAGTCTTACCCTAACCCTAACCCTCACCCGAACCCTAACTCGAACCCAAAACCTAACAATGACCCTAAAAATAACCTGAACCCTAAACCTCACCCTAACTCTAACCCTAACCGGAACCCGAAACCTAAACCTAACCAGAACCATAATCTGAACCCGAACCCTAACACTAACCCTACCCTAAAACCAACCTGAACCTGAACCCGAACCCTAACCCGAACCCGAACCCAAACCCGAACCCTAACCCTAACCTTACCCTAACCCTAACCGAACCCTAAACCTCACCCTAACCCAGACACTAACCCAAACCCTAAACCTAACCTGAACCCGAGCCCTATCCCTTACTTTAACCCTAACCCTAACCATAACCTTAAACCTAAGCATAACCGAACCCTAAACCAAACACTAACCGTAACCCTAACTCTAAAGCTAACCCTTCCCCGAACCCTATCGTATCCGAACCCGACTTTAACCCTATCCCTAACCCTAAACCTAACCCAAACCCTAACCCGAACCCGAAATCTAACACTAACCCTAACACTAACCGTAACCTGAACCCTAAACTGAAACCTAACTCTAAGCCTAACCCTAACCCTAACCTGAACCCTAACCCGAACCCGAATCCGATACCTAACCCAAAGCTTAACCCTAACCCTAACTCTAACCTGAACCCTATGCCGAACCTGAAATCTAACCCTAACTCTAACCCGAACCCTAAACCTAACCCTAACCCTAACCCTATCCCTAAACCTAATTCTAACCCGAACCCTAACCCTAACCCTAACCCTAATTCTAACCCTAACCCGAACCCTAACCGTAACCCTAACCCGATCCCAAAACCTAACCCTAAAACTAACACTACCCCTAACCCTAACTCTTACCCGAATCCGACCCGAACCCTAAACCATAACCCAAACCCAAAACCTAACCCGAACCCGAACCCTAACCCTAACCCTAAACCTAACACTAACCCGAACCCTAAACCATTCCCTAATCCTAACCCTCACCCTAACGCTAACACTAACCCGAACCCAAAACCTAACCGTAACCCTAACCCGAACCCTAACCCTAACCCTAACCCTAACCCTACTCGTAACCCGAACCGAACCCAACCCTAACACTAACCTGAACCCGAACCCTAAGCCAAACCCTAAACCTGACCTGAACCCGAACCCGAAACCGAACCCTAACCCTAACCATAAACCTAACCCGAACCCTAACCCTAACTGAACCCTAAACCTAACCCTCACCCTAACCCTTACCCTAACCCTAAACTTAAACCGAACCCGAACCCTAACCCTAACTCTAACCCGAACCATAACCCTAACCCAAACCCTAACCCTAAACCGAACCGGAACCTGAACCCGAACCATAAACTGAACGCTAACCCTAACCCTTAACCACAACCTATCCTGAACCCAAACCCTAACCCTAAACCTAACCCCTAACCCTAATCCTAATCCGAACACTAACCCTAACCCTAACCCTAACCCTAACCCTTACCAGAACCCAACCCGAACCATAACTCTAACCCTAATCATAACCCGAACCCTAACCCTAACCCTAACACTACCCCTAACCCTAACACTACCCCTCACACTTACCCTTACCTGAACCCGACCCGAACCCTAAACCTAAAGCAAACCATAACCCTAACCCTCACCCTAATCCAAACCCTAACCCTAAACCTAAACCTAACCAGAACCCTATCCCTAACTCTAACACTAACCATTACCCTAACCCGAATACTAACCCTAACCCAATCTTGAACCCTAACCATAACCCTAACCCAAATCCTAACCGTAAACCTAACCCAAAACCTAAACCAAAACCGAACCTGAAACCGAACCCTAACCCTAACCCTAACCCAAACACTAAGCCTAACGCTAAACCTAAAGCTAACCCGAACCCTAAACCGAACCCTAACCCTAACCTTCACTCTAACGCTAACACTAACCCGAACCCAAACCCTAACTGTAACCCTAACCCTAACCCAAACCCTAACCCTAAACCGAACCCAAAACCTAAACCGAACCCGAACCTGAACACGAACCCTACCCTAACCCTAACCCTAACCCTAACCTGAACACTAATCCTAACTTCAACCCGAACACTTACCCTAACCCTAACCCTAACTCTAAACCGAACCCGAACCTGAACCCGAACCCTAACCTGAACCCTAACCCTTACCCTAACTCGAAAACTAACCCTGACCCGAACCCGAACCCGAACCCTAACCCTAAAACTAACCCTAACCCTAACCCGAACCCGAACCCTAACCCTAACACTAACCCAAACCCTAACCCTAACCCAAACTCGAACCCTAATCATAACCCTAACCCAAACCCTAACCCTAACCCTAAAACGAACACGAACCTGAAACCAAACCCTAACCTGAACCGTAACCCTAACCCTAAACCTAACTCTAACCCGAACCCTAACCCTAACACGAACCCGACCCCGAACCCTAACCCTAACCAAACCCTAACCCGAACCCGAACACTAACCGTAACCATAAACCTAAACCTAACCAAAACCCTAAACCGAACCCTAACCCTAACACTAACCCTAACCCGTACCCGAACCCTTACCCTAACCCTTTCCCGAACCCGAACCCGAACCCTAATTCTAACCCAAATCCTAACCCAAACTCTAAAACTAACCCTAACCCTAACCAAAACCCTCACCCGAACCTTATTCCGAACCCTAACCCTAACCCTGTGCCTAACCCTAAACCGAACCCGAACCCTAACCCTAGCCTACCCATAACCCTAACACTAACCCTAACCCTAAATTGACCCTAAACATAAACTGAACCCTAACCCGAACCCTAACCCTGACCCTAACCCGAACCCTTACCCTATCCCTTTCCCGAACCCGAACACTAACCCTAAACCTAACCCTAACCCTAACCCAAAACCTAACCCTCGACCTAACCAGAACCTTAACCCTAACCCGAACTCGAACCCTAACCATAACCCTAACACAAACCCTAACTCTAACCCTAACCCTAACACTAAAATGAACACGAACCTGAACCCGAACTTTAACCTGAACCCTAACCCTAACCCTAAACCTATCCCTAACCTGAACCCTAACCCTAACCCTAAATGGAACCCGAACCCTAACAATGACCCGAACCCGAACCCGAACACTAACCGTAAACCTAACCATAACCCTAACCCTAACCCGAAACCTAACGCTAACCCTAACCAGAACCCTAAACCGAACCCTAACCCTAACCCGAATGCGAACCCTAAACATAACCCAATCCCAAACCCTAACTCTAAACCTAACACTAACCCTAACCCTAAAACGAACACGAACCTGAACCCGAACCCTAACCTGAACCCTCACCCTAAACCTAAACCTAACCCTTACCAGAACTCTAATCCTAACCCGAACCCGAAACCTACCCATAACCCTAACCCTAAACCAAACCCTAACCCGACCCAAACACTAACCGTAACCGTAAACCTAAACCTAACCAAAACACTAAACCGAACCCTAACCCTAACACTAACCCTAACCCAAACCCG